>NC_084821.1:24884213-24962883 GCF_958449725.1 Rosa rugosa | reverse complement strand
TTGTTCTATTCTTTTCCCTCTTACCTGTTTCAAATAATCAGAGATGGAACTTAAAATATTCATTCAAACATACCAGAAGCAAAGCAAAACTAAAGTATACTTATAGAAAGTGTGGTCTTTTTGCTGACAGAGGTTTAATGTTGAAAAAAAGAGGTTAAACCATACTAAATAAAATGAGTCATTGCAAGAAAAAAAAAACTTATATTCTGAATCAAATGAAAACAAATCTGAAAACTGGAGTTAGTTTGAATACCAAACTATGATTTTCATGGTTAATTCTCAAACCACCTTAAAGCCTGTTTTGAGTTTAGTAATGTATTGGCAATGAACGAATACAAATGAGAACATGAATTTCAGACCAGCTATAACAAACAATATAACACATTTCAATGATATATGATATTTATAGTTGTCTCTTTTTGTAACAATGTTTGTGAATACTTAACCAATAAATGTATGCATCGACTATTAGTTTACTGCACAGAGTATGCATGTTGGATGAAGAAGGTAAGTATCAAGTCATAGAGTTACCACTGGTGTTGAGACTTTGTCAGCGAAATCACATACACAAAGTAGCTGCACATAAATAAATTAAAGCAGATTTTAGTAAAAAGAATGGAAATTCGTATAAACAATAAATATATGTATTATACTTCGACTCATAGAGTTACAAAATATGAAATGTAAAGAAACAAAATCAATAAAAATGGACTCTTTAGCAAGCCATATAAAAGGCATATATACACTATATATATATATATATATATATATATATATTTGGTACTCACCTCAAGAACTCTTTCCATTATGTCCATGTCCAATATATTGGGTTTGAATCCAACCCCATTGCCAGTAATCGAATGAGGACCTATTACCATTGCAGTAATAAGTCAAACAGGACAATAGACCTTTACCTCAAAAACTCTACAACCCTCAGACTGACTCTACAAAGCATTTAGGAAAGAAAGAATTTGAAATAAGGTAAAACCAGAAAAAATTATGAAATCGAGCATTGGTCTACCTGGTTTACCACCATTTAGTATATTAATTACTTTCAGCAGGCTCCACTCCATATATCTATCATGACAGAAGAAGATTGAACATTATGAATTGAAGAAATAAAATAGAAGATAAAGAGACACATCACAAAAAAGATGAATAAATGAATATATGGGTACTGTAACATAAGAGATTTTTACCTTACAATCAGGGTTTTGAGATTTAAGATACTGTCCAACCCCAAAGATGGTGCCTCCGCTACCAATTCCCATTACAAAGGAGTCACCATATCTCAGGTCCTGTAGTTTTAAAATGTACCTGTTGTTTCACCATTTTAAGATCAATCCTACATAGCAAAATGATGCAGAAGTTTAATAATTAATTAAATCAGGTATAAGAAAGCACGATAAGAAAATTTGTATAATTCGGTACCTGAGTATTGGCGGGGTTTGAGAATTGTTGGAGTATAAGGGCATTTGGAGTGGATTCCAAAAGGTCATAAGCCTTCTTGACAGTTCCTCCCATCCCTTTTGGAGGGTCAGTGAGAATCAACTCAGCTCCGACGACAATTTCAATTTGCCTTCAACATTCTAGGAACAAACCCAATTTCAATTTGCTCTATCCCATAATCAAGATAGCTAGAACAAACAGAAAAAGAAACACGAACTCAAACAACTAACCAAAACAAATTAATCTTGCAATATGAAAAAAGATTGAATGAATTGAAATACCTTTGTTTAACATGAAAGGATTTATTACTTCATAAGAGGTTGACCCGATATCTCCCCCTCAATCCTGTAATTCATAATCTCAACCTGAATTATCAATCTTTTCAATTACCCACCCACTAAAAAAATCCCATAAATTAGAAAACCCACTTGACCAAATAAGCTTCCCTTACCATTGTCAGACAGTTTGGTGTTCTAATCATTTCCTTAATCTTATTCTTCGTCTGCCTAAAACCAATCCGATGAGAAAAAGACTGACCTTTCTCTCTTACTCACTTTCAATCCAACCCGAGCATCAAAGATAAAACAATGGAGGCTTCCCGAACCCGCTACAAAATTTGGCCTTCTTTTTGTTTTTGGGAAAATGATCATTTACCCAATTTTGGGGTTAATTAACCCCACTTACCCAAACACTCTAACAGATTGCCCACTTACCCAAACACTTTAAGAGATCATTTCCCTAATACCCAATTAAGTATTTTTTTATTCATTTTTATTTATTTTTTGGACAATTTTGCCCTCTCCTTCTTTGTCACTTAGAGAGAGAAGTTATTGGAGACCTTGCCGGACTCCGGTGACCAATGGCCGGCCGCGGACTCCAGCGACGGGTCACCCGAATCCCGAATCCGGCTACCGGACTGGTGACCGGATTCCGGCGTCTGAATGTATTGCCCCCTAATAATACGGGTCACCGGAATCCCGAATCCGACTACCGGACTGGTGACCGGATTCCGGCGTCTGAATTTATTGCCCCCTAATAATACCCAATAATCATACTATTGCCTCCCAATAATCATATTATTGCCCCCAATAATCATATTATTACCCTCAAGTGAATTGCATAAACTCCCAAAACCAAAATGAATACACTACAGACACAATTGATCACTTTATATGTTCAATTGTACACGTTCACTTTTATTTTTCTTTTTTTTCCTTCCCCATTCTCGGAGCTCCCAGTATACCAAAAAAAAAAGTGCTCTGGGCACCAGATCGGATCGACCGGGGACGAAGACATCGGCGATTGCTCTGGGGACGAAGACACCGGTGATTGGCGCGACTGGTGGCCGGTGGTCTGTACGGATCGGCGACGAGATGCAGGTCTGGCTAGTCGCGATTTGGGTCGAGCATCTTTCGGATCGTGCCGGAGTGGAGCAGAAACTGGTTTTCCGGCGGTCTGGGTTGTAGTCCGGTGACCTGGCGGCGTCGAGTTCTAGTCTGGAGTCGGATTTCCAACGTAATTTCAGCGACGGTGGGGAGAGAGAGAGAGGAAAAAAAAAACTGGTGGTCGGATATTGATTTTTTACAACTCTTTTTCTTTGAATAATTTATTACAAACTTCAAAAAAGAATTTGTGCTAAGACAACTAGTTTCGTTTGTCATAATCAAGGTGATAAGTGCGTAGTTGTTTTACTCACTAAATTTGTTTTTGTTTTAGGGAATCGATATTTGAGAGAAAATTGTTGTGTATTCTCATTGATAATAGGGACCTCTTTATATAGAGGATTACAATGCATAGAATCTGAATTGTACAAGGAAAGGTAATCATACAATGAATGAATATCTCTAAGATATTCTCTGAGATTATCTCTAATTAAAACCCTATTATCACTAGGTCAAGTAACCTAGAGAGTTTGGGTCAGACACACTCCGGATTTACTTAAACACTCCCCCTTGTGTCGTCCAAACGCGGTGCTTCTCTCGTTGCCTCATCAAAAACCTTGCCGAGTAACAAAAACTCAGTGGGACAAAAATAACCTCGGTCGAAAGAGAAAAGGAGCACAACACACCCTTCACTTTTCGAGATCAACATGTAGACATCTCCCCCTGATGTCTGTGTCTCCCCCTAATGACTATGATCATGGGAGTTCAGATAACTTCTGCAAGCCAATGCTTGCAACATGGATTTGGGCAACGACTTAGTGAACAAGTCTGCCACATTGTCCTCAGATCGAACCTGGTTCACTTTGATCTTAAGGAGCTTCTGTTGTTGCTAATTGTAGAAGAACTTAGGCGATATGTGCTTGGTGTTGTCACCTTTGATGTAGCCTTGCTTCATTTGCTCTATGCAAGCAGCATTACCCTCATAAATGCTAGTTGGCTCATCTGTGGTGAATTCCAAACCACAATTACTTCGAACATGCGTAACTATGGATCTAAGCCATATACATTCACGAACTGTTTCGTGAAGAGCAATAATCTCTGCATGGTTCGAAGAAGTAGCGACTAAGGTCTGTTTAGTAGACCTCCAAAATATCGCGGTTGTCACGCCCCGAATTTTGAATAAAGGAATTCAAATCCGAAACGCGAGAACAAACAATCACAAGAAGACTCTTAGAAAAATTTTCAAATAAATTAAGCAACTACACAAATCGAACTCACAATGTCAATACCGACTCGTTCTTTAGAGTCACATATTACATTACAGATAGTTTACAAATCAAATTGAATGACAATTCAATAAGTAAACACTCCCACCACAACTCACTACCCAGCGGAAGACTTAAAACTAAGAGCACTCTTCCACGTCTACGCCGTCGAACGTACACCTCAACTTTGATAATAAATAATAGATATACAAACCTGCACGTTAAACCCTACACCATAGAATAGTGCACTGGGTTGAACAAAACAAACCAGGTAAGCTTTTTAAGCCCGTATGAGTAAACTCAATTAAAGTGACTCACGTCACGCATGCTTATAATTTCTCAATAAGTGAGATGAATTAAAGCAACAATATTTAATTTCACAAAACAAAACCAAACATCAAGTTCATATCATATCATATTATCTCAACGACAAATCACATTCACTTCCCCTCAACATAAAACATTTGTCAAAACGATGACCTCACAACTCATTCACAACTCACTACAAGTCTCAAACCACAACCGCACTTACAATTGAATTAAGTAAAATCAGTAATCCCTGCATGGAATGTAACACCCCGTACCCGGAAATACTTTCCCTTAATTTATTTGCATTGCATTTAGATATTTCAATTCATCGTATCGTTAAATTAGTCTTCTTAATAGGAAATTATTTTTATGGAGTTTCAAAAATTATTTTCTTAGCATGGAAAAATAGAGCACGACAATACGAGAGTGTAGGCGCAAACGGTTCGTTAAACGGAGTTATAACGAGAAAGTTATGAGTATTTTCGTGTGAGGGGTATTTTGGCCTTTTCGCCTCACCCTAGCTTAATTAGACCATGTAACTTATGCTCTGATGTAACCATAAATTGACTACTGGATTCCTAAGATGTAATTGTTGGGTTAGAACCCCTGGCTTTGGTTGGTGGTGGATGTTTCTTTTTGTGGAGGACATGAGGTCCTATTGGGAAGTTATTGGAGATTTATGATATTAGAAGTATATTATTGGATTTTACAGGTTTTTGGATAGTCCATTTTTAGGGGAGGTTATGTCAAATTTTCAAATAAATCTTTCTCTAACTTGGTCTATATGGATCCACCTCGGATTCCACCTTGGAATCCAGAAGCGGGTCTGACATGGAAATTTAGTTCAGGAGATCACACTAAAAACAAACAATTAATAGAAATCATATAAATCCCTGCATAGAGTTTAGTTCAGGAATTTACATTAAAACAAGGGCTAAATACAAATTACTACCCTGTGGTTTAGGTCCAAAATCAATTCAGTCCCTGAACTTCTAATTTCATCAAAAACACCCCTGCACTTTCAATTTTGATCTAATAGGTCCAATTTGTTAGTTTCCAACAATTGAGTTATTTAACTTGTTAATGTGGATCATATATGGCCTATGTTTTATGATGTGGTGTCGAGGTGGTCTGCATTGTCAATTTAGGAGTGAGTCCTACTATTAAAAATAAATAGTTTTTCAACAAATAATCCAACTATTTGAAAGAATATTAACGAATTGGACCTATTAGATCAAAATTGAAAGTGCAGTGGTGTTTTTGATGAAATTAGAAGTCCAGGGACTGAAATGATTTTGGACCTAAACCACAGGGTACTAATTAGTATTTAGCCCTTAAAACAAACAATACAAAAAGCAGTAATCCCTGCATATAACTTAGTTCAGGAGATTACATTAAAACAAACAATTCAAATAAAACCGAAATCAACTCCACACCCTAGAAAGAACTCAAGTCCCTCAATGGACAATAAAAGAAAGGACAACCAAAACTCTCTTTTATAAATATATACTCATGAGCACGATAACACAAATTATCCCCTAAGCAGTATATTGTACTCAAGAGAACGATAACACGAAGTTATCCCCCAAGCAGTACATTACACTCAAGAGCATGATAACACGAAGTTATCCCCCAAGCAGTGTAATGGCAGACAGACTAGAGCTCTAACTGTATCGTAACCTGTCACCTCGGCCGAGGTTTAGCCTTACGACAATACTTGCCTCAGTAACATGTACCCAAGAGCACGATAACACGTACCCAAGAGCACGATAACACAAAGTTATCCCCCAAGCCGTACAATGTACTCAAAATCATCACACATGCCACCACAAGGCACTCACACGAATCATCACACATGTACTCACACAGATCACCACACATGCCACCACAGGGCACTCACACGGATCATCACACATGTACCCACACAGATTGTCACATAATAATGTTTTCCCGTAAAGAGTAAATGCTTGAAATAATAACCAAATCAACTCTTAATCATTACTTCACCAATGTCACACCATCCAATATATAAATTCCACATAAATATATATATATATATATATATATATATATATATATATATATATATATATATATATATATATATACGTAGTCATTCACGCAGGAATGACCACTAATACCAACTATAGTTTTATAAATTATTTCTCTCGAAAATCATTTTATATCAAAACATTGTTTTAACCTACCCATGAACCGTTGTCGATCAAGTTCATATATTTTAAAACAAATAATTTGTTTAGAAAATGATTTAACAATTAAACAAGTAATTTCGAGTAATAAATAAATCCGTTCGTAAATGAACCACGTGAGATTTACTCACCTCCATTCCTGCTGCGTCTTCACACAAAACCAAGATAAGCACCAAATCGTCCAAACTCCACTCACACAATTTTGTCAATCACCTAATCACATCAAGGTCACACTCAATACAACACAAAGCACACAATTCACAAAACACAATTATATGACGATCCAACAGTCAGATCCTCATCCGAGACCATCCAACGTCTTCGGAACACTTCTACGATCAATAAATCAAAACTACATGTTGATCGAACGGCCGAATCCTCATAGATAGAAAACCGATCGAACCGAAAACCCTAAAACTTGGAAAATTCATAACATGCTCATACGATTTCCAAAAATTACAAACTATATATTGAAATGCTCGTATCGATGAGTAGATCGAAATCAGGAACAGAAACTGTCCCTGGGGTGGCTGGAAGCCGCCGGAAAACACCACCACAGTGGCGGCACCGCCGCCGACCCAAAGTCAAAATTTGACAAAACTTCCAACACCAAAGTTCTTCATCTCAACTCCAATTGAAACATTCATAACTATCACAAAGTCAGAATCAAAGTCATTTGGCCGAAATTTACCTCGCAAGTTCAGAAATTCGAAGAACCCTAGATTCCCAATCTTCCAAATTCGAGCTCCACAGGTTGAATCGTTGCAAGCCGCTTGGAGGGAAGCATCTACGTCCTCTGGGCTTCAAAAGCCCCCAAGAATCACCGGCTATGGTGGCCGGAAACGTGATCTCCGATCTGGGTTTGAAGTATCGCCGTCGCCAAACTTCCCGGCCTTGTAGCGCCGTCTACGGTGCTTCCCACGACGAATCACCACCACAGACGTGTAGAGGGGACTGAGGAGAGCAGAATTCCCTTTGGCCGGAGGAGGAAGAAATCGGCCGGCGAAGGTGAGAAGGCGAAACTGGGGTCGAGGGAGAAAGTTTATCTTTTCGGAAATTTTCGGGTTTTTGAAAATTTTTGGGATTTTTGCTATTTAACCAAAATGAAACTTTTTCCGAAGGCCATAACTTCTTCATATGAACTCCGATTTCCGCGTTCCACATATCCACGAACTCGTATCGACGCGCTCTACAATTTCCGTGAAGGAATATTTCAGAGAATCCCAACGTAAAAAAAGTCAACCTTTGTGAACCCCCTAAAACGTGCACTTCGAATAATTATTCGTCCGAAAATAATTCCACTCCACCCTCGAACCACGAAATCGTACAAACAAACACCTTATTAATCTCAGGAAACATTTAGGAATTAATAACAAATTTCCGAGGTCTTACAGCGGTCTTCCCATGGTGAATAGATAACCAGTTTGGGAACGTCCTTTGTACAGGTCAGAGAGATACCCAGCATCAGCAAAACCTTTCAAAACACTTACGTCGTTTTGGGATGGGGAGAGTGAAGGCAGTCCACTGTTGGTGGCGTTCATCCAAACTTCATCAATAATTTCTATTTGTCGATTTTCAAATTCTAAAGTAAATTCGAGTGAAATCAGATGGTCGGATTCTCGTAAATCGATAACCGAAATTCTAAATTTTCAGGAATTTAGAATCGATTCAAAACTTCCCCAATCTTCACCAAACTTCATATATAATCTCTACAACATTTATAGGATTTAATAGGCTAAAAATCGAAGCCAGAAACCTGTTTTACGCGCCTCTATGCGCCACCCACAGTGACGGCACGTGGGCCCCACGCGCCGCTGGCCACCACCTCCAATAGCCTCCAAATTTTAGCAGCAACACCTACTCAACAAGCCTAACAACTTTCTCACTATGACAAAGTCAGAAAATACCTCGAAATGATCGAACAATAAACCAACCCGATTGTACAGTGAAATTTTCCAATTATGCTTTCTTCCTCCACGCTTCGAATCGGTGCAAGAGGTTTGGAGAGCATGAAGAGTGGCTCAAAGCGCTACTAATGGACCTAGGTTTGTGGCCGGAGGTGGCCGGATTCGAGAGAAACCAACGTTGACCACTTCTGCTACAATAACTGCATGCTTCTCGGTGTTGGTTCTTCATTTTCCGGCCATGATGCAATGAAATACCACCGTAGGTGTCGAGAGGAGGAGGAGACGAAGCCAACGATGCCGGTTGCACGCCGTCAGGTGGCTTGGAGGTAGAGAAAGAGAGAGTTGCAGAAGAGAGAGAGAGCACGGGGGGAAGGAGAGAGAAAGAAAAAGAAAATTATCGTGCAGCACAGTAGAAATTCAAATTTATACTAACTTACCATGAACAGTAACTTCCGTTTTCCGTTTATAAATTTTGCATACGAACTCCGATTTTTACGTACCACATATGCATGCGCTCGGTTTAACGTCCTCTACAACTTTTATGAAGAACATTTTCTCAAATTTTGACCCGAACAAAAAGTCAACTTTTAGGGTCACTAAAAGTATCGAAACAGAGTAAAAAGTGAAAGTAATTGTCGTTTACCGTCCAAATGACTAGTAAACTGATAAATTTAGGTTCGGAACGTAACACCACACCTAAGACAAGCATCCTTATGGTCAGGTTCCCTTGATTGAGGCGCTTTAGGAGTGCTTTGGGGACGACTTCTATCTTTGGTGGCATCACCACCATAGCTAGAGGCTTGGCCTCTCTCTCTCTTCAAACGTTTACCTCCACGGTTCCGTGCACGCCTATCTTGGCGGTTTCCTTCCTCTTTAGGGCGAGAATATGGACTAGAACGTCCAGAATTATCCATTTCCTTAGGGTTTCGCTCCTTGCACCCTCCCTTAGAGGCACGACTATAATTAGACTTCGGAATTGGCTTGGCTCCCACGGGTCTAGAATTATAGTTCTTCACAAGTATGTTGTCGTGCTTTTCAGCCATGGCACTAATAAGCTTATGAAATCTTGTGATGCATCCTGCATTGACATCAATCCGATAGTTCTTGGCTACCATCAATGCCGAGACGGGGAAGGTAGAGAGAGTCTTCTCGATCAACATCGTATCAGTGATTTTCTGCCCACATAATTCCATCAAAGACTTGATACGAAGTGCTTCCGAATTGTAGTCAAGTACAGACTTGAAATCACAGAAGCGGAGGCTATGCCATCTCACTTCTAAGTCTGGAAGCCGGGAGTCACGAACGTTGCCAAAACGCTGCTCGAGTTCTACCTATAGTTTTCTTGGGTCTTCCTCATTGAGGTACTCATTCTGGAGCGCGTCATTCATGTGCCTTGTCATGAGAATGATGGCTTTAGCTTCATTCGCCTCTCTCATAGCTCTATTTGCTTCAAAAGCAGCAGCTTGTTGAGGAGTAAGCACGTCCTGACTTGGCTCTTGGATTGTACTCAGGATCCCATTAGCCTTAAGATGCTGGCGCACATCATGGACCCACTTATGTTATCCTGCGCCTGTTGTCTCTAGTGGAGCGAAGCTCAATTTGTTCAGGTTACTCATCCTGAAAAACAATAAGAAAATAGGGTTAGTTTCGGAGCGAAAAAAGGCTACCACGAAAACAATAAAAATTTCTGAGCGTAGTCGCTTCTAAGAAATTAGGAATTTCCGAGCGTAATCGCTTCCAAGAAATTCGATTCCAAGAGGGGTTGGATTAGATCGAAACAATGATGTTTGTGGTCGATCGTTTTATCTCAACAAACTCTAAGTTTGGAGGACTCTACAAGCTCCAAGCTTGGAGTGAGCACGAACCCCCACAATTCGGCTTAATTTGGTCTCCCCTATAATGAAGAAAGGGGGGTAGAAAGAGGGAGGTTGCAAATCCCCGAGAAAAAGAAGAGGAATTGAATTTTAAAACTCTAAAAAAAGGGGAATTTTTAGAAAAAAATACCTCGAAATTTGTCACCGGAAAAGTGGTCAGTGCTGACGTGGCACCGGCTGCTGACAAGGCAATCGGACGCTGACGTGGCGGATCTGTTGCTGACGCGGCAGGGCTGACTGGATGCTTGCGTGTCAGTGACTCTAGGCTGACGTCAGTGGGTCGCGTTGCTGGGCTTCAGTTTTTTTCTGGGCCGAATGCTTCTCTGTTGCTTCTGGGCCGAGGCCTTATATCCTTCTGGGCTGGGCTCTGTGTCTGAGCGGATTGAGACAGGGACTGGAATGGTTTGGAAGGGCTGCCGGCGGTTCAAGGTGGAACAGCTTCTGTTTGCCGGTTTGAGTGCCTTTTGGCCGGTTCCTGGAATCTGGAGTAAAGGCTTTGCTTGTGGTGGAGTATGGTTATCGGAGGCGGAGGAAAAAGCCTTGAACCGGGCAGAGGGGCTTCTGGTACTTCTGGGGGCTGGTTCGGTATTTTTCCGACCGGTTCTGGGGGTGGCGCCGCCGGTTCTGGACTCCTAGGGTTGAGAGCTTCAAGGTGGGCGGCGGTGGTTTCTGGGATTTGAAGGCTATGAATTTAGGGTTTCAGGGTTAGGGGTTCGTGCTAATAACGTGTTTTAGGAAATCGATATTTGAGAGAAAATTACTGTGTATTCTCATTGATAATAGGGGCCTATTTATATAGAGGATTACAATGCATAGAATCTGAATTGTACAAGGAAAGTTAATCATACAATGAATGAATATCTCTAAGATATTCTCCGAGATTATCTCTAATTAAAACCCTATTACCACTAGGTCAAGTAACCTAGAGTTTGGGTCACACACACTTCAGATTTACTTAAACAGTTTTATATTAATTAGACAAATATTTATATGCTTTTCCACAAAGAGTGATGATTGTCTTAAAATTTCTATCACGATATTAAAAAAAAAAAAATGTGTCCATTTACCCCATTTCAAGGGGGTTTTTTTTCCCATTTACCCCATTAAGTTTTTTTAATTCCCCCTTACCCAAAACACTCGATCTTCCCTAATACCCCATTAAGTCTTTTTTGTTTGTTTTTTGTTTATTTTTGAGACTATTTTACCCTCACCCATTTGTTACATAGAGAGAGAGAGAAAAAAAAAATGGAAGAGAGAGAAACCATAGTAGACTTCGCAGGAGTCCAGTCACCGGCCAACATTCGCCGGATTCCGGTCACCGGCCGCGGGAATCCGTCGACTGGCCGTCAGAAATCTCATAGGTCGCCAGAAATGTCTATTGCCCCCTAATAGAACTTTCAGTCTCCGAAATGGGAACTAATCTCCCTAAATTTAGACAAATAAAACTCTGATTAAAGAAGAAAAATGAGAAGATTACATCAATTCAAAACGTCTATTGCCAAATAGACATCTATTGTCCCCCAATAGAACTTTCAGTCTCCGAAATGGGAACTAATCTCCCTAAATTTAGACAAATAAAACTCTGATTAAAGAACAAAAAATGAAAAGATTACATCAATTCAAAACGTCTATTGCCCCAATAGACGCTTTAATAGACGTCTATTGCCCCAATAAAACTTTTCTTTATCCTTTTTTCTTTTCTTCCGGGCCTTCTGCCCCAATTTTACAAAAAAAAAAAAAAAAAAAAAAGATTTGGGCACCCACAAAAATTGATTTCCGGCGAGAGAACCAGCTGAGGCTCTGCGATCTATTCCCAAATCTTTGACGAGGCTTCGGTCACCGAAATCATTCTCTAATCCTTGGAACATGATGGCGGCGAGGGCGATGCCGTTGGTGATCAGGTGGAGATTCTTCGCCGTCACCAACGCCTGCTCCATGTTTTTTTGACTGTGCACAGAATTAGTGAGGTTCTTGAATTTTCACAAAGCCCAACTCAGAGACCAATTCAGAGTCAAACGGAGAGAGAGAATTTATATTCCTTGCGTACCGAAATAGGTGCTGCAGACCTATTTCTGTGATCTCATAGAGCTCGGGTTCAGGTTGAAGAAGGAGACGACGGTGATCCGGGAGGTGGCCTCACGCGCTGTGAAGGAGCTCTCTGCATCGCTTGAGGAGCTAAAACGGTGTCGTCCGACGAAGGGATGAGTGCGGGGAAGAAGGCCGAGATCGGACTTGGAGTGATCGTCGGGGTTGGGTTGGTCGAACTCAGCGTTTATAATCATGATTCTCGTCGTCGTCGTCGACGGCGTCCTTGCACAGAGAGAGAGAGAGAGAGAGAGAGAGAGAGAGAGAGAGAGAGAGAGAGAGAGAGAGAGAGAGAGAGAGAGTGAGTGAGAGAATGAGAGAGTCTGAGAGGGAGAGAGAGAGTGCCAGAGTGGCAACATGTAATTTTTAATTTTTTGGAGCCCAAAATAGTAATTTAGCTATTAATATGTGTTAGTGGGAATAAAAATATGTTGTTAGGGTAAATGAGATAATTTTGGCCAATTTTGGTGCCTTGGGTCAAAGACCCTTAAAAAAAAGGATTTTGTCCCATTTACACTAATTTTAGGAATTTTTTACTCCCTTACACCCACTAGGCCAATAATGTCAATATACAACACTTTTTACACAACGAAAAAAAAAAAGTTGTTGTGTGATTATGAAAAGTCAATCATGCAACACGTTTAAGAACCTTCCGTTGTATAAGGCCATAAAAATTTTGAAGTTTTTATCTAGAAGGTGATTGCACAACACTGACAAGAATATTTTGTTGTGTGAATGATAAAAAAACAGAGCGGCAGATTTCCCCCCTAACTCGACACAAATTTGGGTCCAAATATGTACTACATTACACAACAGAATAATTATATTCGTTGTATGAGAGTAGCTTGCAGAATGTCATACAACAGTTTTTTACTTTGTGTTGTATGATCAAGGAATATATATTGGGAAGGTATGGATGCACCCCCAAATGCCACTTATTCCCCCCAAAATGAACAAATTTTAATTGACATGTAGGTTACATATATCTGTACTCCTACAACGGAATTACTTATTTATGTTGTCTGAATGACAAATGCTTATCTCTCACACCAAAACTAATACTTTGATTACATATAGGCGGGAACTTTCCCTCCTTACTCCATTCACTCAAATTTAATCCCTACATGTTCAGACAACACAACTCCATTTATATGTTGTCTGATTCATGAATACAAAATAAAAAGAGCCAAATGCCTGCTTTTCATAAATTAATTAGCACTAGCGACTTTGTCTCCCGCTTAGACAAAATAGCTATTTCCAATACTTGGGCAGTCTTTTCTTCGCATCTCCTCAAAACCATCGATTTCTCCTGAAAACACCATCGATGGCATGGAGTTAGGCTGGCTTGGAGTCCTTTTCAACAATTTTGTTCGACCTATCATCGCAGCACTCTCACTTTGATGAGAGAGAAAACAGATCTGAGATTTCTCTCTCCCGGTCTCCATGGCTGCAAGCTCCAGACCGGGTATTTCTTCCGCCCCACAACACTCGTCATGGCCACCGATCTTCCACTATTGACTCCGTCTCCGCCGCCTTATAGAAGTCACCACCACCTCCTGTAATTTTCAAAATTTCTCCCTTCTCAAATTCTCCATCTCCATCTCCTTTCAATCTCCAATTTAGGATTTCTGATTTGATCCACCCTTTCCCCCAATTCTCAGAAACAAACTCTCATCAAACCTAGGGTTTTATTTCAATTAACCTGGTGTCGCTCTGAAGAAGTCTCCGGTGAGGCACCCCCTTTCTCTCCGACGAGGCACCCCCCTTTCGCTCTGAAGAAGTCTCCGGCAAGGCACCCCCCTTTCTCTGAAGTGGAGCAAGTATAGAGCAAAGCAACCGTGTCCGATCCAGAAAAAGTGAAATCGAGAGCTTCTTCAATTCTCTACCAGCTTCTTCTTCAATCTCTCTCTCTCTCTCTCTCTGAGTCGCAGTCAATGAAGCTGTTGCGGTTAGCGTTCGTCATTGCTTTACTGTTTGGATTGGTCGCCATCCTCATCTACATCACCGGAGTCTCCGATCTCTGTAAGCATCTCTCTCTCTCTCTCTGTGTCACTATATAAATATATATGCATGATGTGTATAATGGTTTGAATTGTGTGATGCAGATGAGATCAATCGGTTCACCGATGATGATTTGGAAGCGCTGCAAAATCTGCAGAGCCGTTTCCAGAAATGTGTGGTGAGTCTCATCTTCTTCATTCTTTTTAGTCTAAATTGTGTGTGTGTGTGTGTGTGTGCGCTTTGGTAAAATTTACTGCGGAGTCACCATGAAATTTCCTAGTGACACCATTCCTAAATGGGTGAGCATTTCTGAATTACACTTTATCCGAAAATCAGTGTAGCTGCTTAATGATTTAGTTTACAAACAAGAGCCAATGTTGAGCGCATTTTTGTGTTGACTTACAATCTCATCAAGCAATACTCTGGAAAAATTTGTGTTTGCTTGTTTATTGTGTGCTATTTGTGATTGATGATTTACGTAAGTTGATGACTCATATATTGTCTGAATTTTTATGTACAAACAGAAAGATCCCAAAACCAATGAGCTTGAAGGTTTATCGTATGAGTTTAATCTGTGTGAAGCTTTGGCTACTTGGGAACAGGTGAGTACTGTGTTATGTCTGCTAGCTAATGCATGTATCATTCTTAGATATGTGCACAAGACTTGAGAACTGATATCTGTCGTAACTGTGTCGTCAAATCAAACATCCAGCCATGCATGTCAAATGTATTTTATTCTGTCTGCTCTGATCTCTCTTTCAGCTGTCAAATTTGATTTCGTTTTATGCTTTACAATTGATTTGTTATTCAGTGAGTTCATAGATGGGAAAGAGATAGATGGCTATGATGCTTTGACATTTTTTATGTACTATAGCATGTGTTTGTTGATTGCTTTGACATTTGATCCATATAAAATGAATGCCTTTTGCAGCAGCTTCCTTTTTTCTAGTCAATCAATGTTTCTGACTTATCAACACATGAGAAGCATTTATTCTCTTTCCCTTATTTCAATTAAATTATAAGGATCTCTTCTTTTATTGGCTTTTGTCACTGCAGAATTAATCTGTTTCCTGAAACAATATTATTGATGCTCTTCTTGGATATGAAGTTGCATGTGAATGAGTGTTCTTTTATCAATCCCCCTGTGCTGGGAAATAGCTTTAGGTGTGGACAATTTGCAACACCAGTATACATTCACTGAAAAGAGACGAGTTGTATTCAGAAGAAAATAGAAAACAAGTGCTTGCAGCATCTACCTTTTTTATTTATTTATTGGCCGTTGTGCTGTTATCGGAAACTCGGGCGATCTTTTAAAAACAAAGTTTGGGAGAGAGATAGATGGCTATAATGCAGTTGTTAGAGAAAATGGTGCACCAATTCAGGTCAAGCTGACTGCTTATTAAGAGTTAAAATAGTAATGTTTATGACTTAAAAAGAAGTCTTCTGACCTTTTTTGTTCTATTACAGAACTATACTAATCATGTGGGCAAGAAATGTACATTTTGGCTTCTTAATAGAGGATCCGCTAAAGCTCTTGATAAAGTTGTGGAGTTAGATGGTATAAGAACTGGTCCACTTTTAAAAATATGGCATTTTTATTACAAGAGCGCTAAGTATATACACATTTTGCAGAGTCCAGGAAGGAGGTCTTGATCATCAAAACAACAATTCATGACACTATGAACAAGATGATTCGGGTTTGTATATTCTTTTTCTGTAGCTTATATGCGTGTCCTTGACCTTAACACCCAACCAACTTGTTGACCTCAATTCTCATAGTGATAAAGTTCTCAACTTCTTTATTTATTAGTTTATTTTGATCATTCTCTTTTCATCAGTTTGTGCAAGTTGTGTGTGGGTGATTAGTTTTCAAGTCTTTATCTCTGAAGACAACATAATTAAGAACCTGTTAAGAGTTAGTTTTTGCTTGATTTGAATTGGTTGTGAGTTTGAAGTTGAGCTTATGAAGTAACATTAATTTCACTAGAAAAATATAGCAAATTAGTTTTTCATTTATGTCTTATTTTAGTTGCAGCAACTTTTGTTGAAAACTCTTGGAATAATGTTTCTTTCTTGGCCAATCTAGCTAGTGATCCCTTAGTTGGACTTGGACTAATCTTAGAATTTTTTTGGCTTTCTCCATTGATGCTAGTTGTACAGAAAAATCTTGAGGTGGGCAGGGTACTATCTGTTGATGTTTCTTGTATAGTAGTTGTGACTAGCTACAACAGTCAACGTCCAAATCAAATACAATGGGCCCATGAGAAGAGCAGTGTTTGGTGTAAGTTGCTTCAATTTCTTACACATAACTCATGAGTTAGTATAAGGACATGAAAGCAAGTATTATGAGGAGATTGTATTATATCTCTGCTTGCAATATAAAGAGGTCGTTTTAGAGCCCTTTATTGTTTTCCCTTAGTGTCTTCAGCTCTAAAATGACCACATGAATTGAGTTCCACTTTAAATTGTTCCAGCATATTGTATTATGTATTCTACTTGCTGCATTTTTAGATTAACATCAGATTAGATATTTTGCAATGTGATAATCATCTGCTCACATTCTGTGAGATCTCCAATACCAGGATATAAAGGGTCAAATTTCTGGTAAGTTTTTGCAGAATGTATAAAATTTTGCTAGGATGCATCTTAAAGTTGTTTTTGGACATTTGTATTTTCTTTTGCTTCAGCTAATAACATAGGTTGTGGACTTAACTAACATAGTAGTATCACTTTGAAAGTCCCAATTGTGTGTACATGTATAGATTAAAGTTCTATATTAATCCAGCCTATCCTCTTGCTTTTGCAGATAACTGAGATCCTCAAGCTAGTAAGAAGGCTTTACAGACTCATTCTAGATTCTGCAAAAGAGAGGGAAAATATTGATGGGCGCACCATTTTCTGCGTCTGCTGGCATATAATATTCACATGCAGCAGCTGCTCATATTTTTGTCAATAATCATATTAATTTTTTATGGTTTATTGATATTGATAATGGCATGGCACTAGAATGCTATCTTGTTTTGGAATAATTTGTATCCGTTTTGGATATCCCAAGTAGATGGGCATGTATTAGAATACTTTTTTGGATTAATTACAGTTTACCCCCCTGAGATATGGGGGTGTCATCATTTCACCCCCTCTACTTTCAATTTTGATTTTTTACCCCCTAAACTTTCCAATTTCAATCAGTTATGTCCAATTTCTCCTATTCCGTCCAAATTAGACGTTAACTTTGACTTTTTGAGGGTTAAAATGGTCATTTCAAGATAAAAAAATATAAAAAAATAAACCCTTTTTTTTTTTTTTTCTGTTTTTTCGTTTTTTTTTTTAATATATATTTTTTAATTTTGTCTTCAACCTATACACCACAAGTTATAATAGGTTTATAAAAACAAAAAACATACTCTGGGTGGTTGAAAGCCGCTCGCTGGTCTACGATATTTGTGATATATCTCCGATAAAGTGAAGAATTTTAGGATATATCCCTAATAAAGTGAAGAAATATCTGTAAAAAATAATTTTACACTTTATCTGTAAATAAATATCTGTAAAAAATGATTTTACAGACTCGCTGGTCTACCATATTTGTGATATATCTCTGATAAAGTGAAGAATTTTAGGATATATCCCCAATAAAATGAAGAACTATCTGTAAAAAATAATTTTACACTTTATCTGTAAATAAATATCTGTAAAAAATGATTTTACATAGATATTTCTTCACTTTATTGGGGATATACATATATTTATAGATAAAGTGTAAAATCATTTTTTACAGATATTTCTTCACTTTATTGGGGATATATCCTAAAATTCTTAACTTTATCGGAGATATATCACAAATATCGTAGACCAGCGAGCGGCTTTCAACCACCTAGAGTATTTTTTTGTTTTTATAAACCTATTATAACTTGTGGTGTATAGGTTGAAGACAAAATTAAAAAAAAAATTTATTAAAAAAAAAAAATCATTTTTTTTTAATTTTTTATATCTTGAAATGACCATTGTAGCCCTCAAAAGTCAGAGTTAACGTCCAATTTGGACGAAATAGGAGAAATTAGACACAACTGATTGAAATTGGAAAGTTTGGGGGGTAAAAAATCAAAATTGAAAGTAGAGGGGGTGAAATGATGACACCCCCAAATCTCAGGGGGGTAAACTGTAATTAATCCTACTTTTTTGCTTTTAATGTTGGCTTGGATGATTGAGAAATGCTCCCTTTTAACATTTGATGTATATAGAATGGGTTGGATTACTCATTTGATGGTTTGTAATGTGTTTTCTTTCCAATTGATTGTGTTCATTAGGTAAAATGGAGCATTATTGTGCACAAAATATAAAAAATGAAAATGATTGTACAACAGTTTTATAGTGCGGCAATTCAACATTGTTTGAATACACAAAATTAGGCCATTCACACAATGCATTCATTACAATCACACAACGGTAAAAACTAAACTCTATTGTCCAAAACCAATTCACACAACAAGCATACTGCACAACTGAAGTGTGATGGTATATCAGACGATGGTGAAATTAAAAAAACTGTTGTCTGACTAGGCTTTCCAACAACAGCTTTGGAACAAGTTCTGTTGTCTGAAGCATGCACATGCCACGCACAGCATGACTGCGCGGCAACTGTGGCTGCCATTTGCCAAGAGAAGGCACAACACTTTTAACAAATAAGTGTTGCCTGTTTGTGTTTCACACAACGGGTTTCCAACGTTGTGCCATTTTTCATCACACAACGCTCCGATACACAACGGAGATCGTCCAAATCACACAACGAATTTGGTTCGTTGTCTGTTAGCTTTTTTGGCCTAGTGACCACTCACTTATTTTTTTCTCACTTACCCATAATAACTCTTATAAGTTGTTCCTTATTATCCAATTAAGTTATTTATTTATTTATTTATTTATTTTTGAGACTATTTTGCCTCACCCCTTTGTCACATAGAGAGAGAAGCCATAGGAGACTTCGCCAGAGGTAGGCGGACTCCCGTCAAGGTCCTCGGAATCCTGAATCTAGTTGTCGGACTCTGCCAGAAACATTGCCGGATCGCGGAGGTCCCCAAAGAGGTCGTCGGAGATCTCATAGGTCGCCAGGGACTTTTATTGCCTCCCAATAAAAACTTTTTTATTTAAGGGCAATAAAAGTTTATTGGGGGGAAGGGGAACTAATTTTTTTAAAATTAGACAAATAAAACTTTGATTGAGGAAGAAGATGAGGAGATTATATCAATTCGAGACCTTTTATTGAGGGGCAATAAAAGTTTATTGGGAGGCAATAAATCAATAAAAAATTTATTACCCCCAATAAAAGCAGGAAAACTACTACTCAATTACTCTTTTGGTGTAGTACTACTCAATTATCTTTTGTTGGTATAATAAACATGATATATAATATATATATATATAATCAAACCTGCAATATTATCTTTTGTCTATATTTCAAGATTCAAATAATTGTAGGTGGTGCTGTCCTGGCTAGATAGAGCATCAAATTGCTAGCAGCTGATAGCTCACACTAATACACCACAAATGCAAACACTGCTGAAAGAAACCAATTAACAAACAAATCTTTTTCTTGACCAAAAAAAAAAAAAAAAAACAAACAAACCAACCTTACTTTGAACCGCATCCAAACAGATGCCTATATTTTTCTCTTAAAAGGTCGTACATTGATCTATATCTTATCGTCGTCATTTCATAAAGGAGCAATCAACCTAGAGCTCCTTTGTTGTGTTGTGATTTGTATAAGAGCAGCACACAAAAAAACAATATGGGAAGAAAGCTCAACACCTTGCTTTAGAAAGAGCCAAAAGGCCTCAAAGTTGAAACCACTCCTCAATCTTGCTCTCTCCTGCGTCACCGTCCTCAAAACCCAGCGTCAGGCCAAGTTTAGCCAGTCCCTCTCCGATGTGCTCCGGCTCTTCTAGGTGACCAAGCTCAAACGATATACATAGGATGAGCTCCTCGAACTTCTTGGAGAGATTGATCAACGGCGACTGGCCATCGTCGATTTATATTGACTTGAGGTCGGAGATGTCGTTGATGGTGGACTTGGATCCAACGGTGGGAAGGCGGCCCACGATGTAAGAGAGGATGGGGAAGTTGGACGGGTTCGGATCTATTGTTGAAGGTTGAATCGGATCTTGGTTCAGAATTGAGAGAGAGAGAGAGAGAGCCGGCGTCGTGGGCATCATGCTGGACAGAGAGAGAAGAGTGGCATGGATGTAGTTTATTAATTAGGCTGAGGGCAAAATTGTCATTTTACTTTAAATTGGGTTGGTGAGAATAAAAATCTATTATTGAGGTAAATAGGAACCATTTTGGTGCTTTGAGTCAAGATCATTTATAAAAAAATTCATAAATTTCACATTGATAAGTGGTTTTGATCTTTAAATAATAATAGACATTGTCATGACAAATCATTTCATCGTAATTAAATAGATTTCTAATTTATATGAATATGTACATATGAGTATTTTCTTTTAAATTTTTCTCAGAGAAAATACAAAAAGAATAATTGAAAAGTCGAAAACCCTTCCTAGTTCCCACACTCCAGATACGAAAGGAATATATCATCTCATTGCCTTGTCCTAGATGCTTTTGGTTAATTGTTCTTAATTTTTCTTATTGACGTTGATAGGTCTAACTTCTTGCACTACAAGCAATAGAGCAACGCTGGCTGACGCTGACGCTGATTATACACTCATACATATATTGGCCAAATAAAATGCTGCTACGTACTCACTCATGGCGGTCTTGCTTGGTATTTTAATTTCCATGTGAACTAATCTTAAGTTGGACAATATTTGACCGCATTAATTTGACTATTAGATCGAGTATTTCCAAGAAGCTAGCTAGACATGCATGTCAATTACAAGCTAAGTTGGCTGTCAATCTTCCCATGCCAAGTGGGAAGCTTTACCTCTAGGAAGTAATGGGGACAATCGAATTCATCTTCGTCGTTGGATCACGTAGTTAACCCATTGTTCAACAAGAGCTAGCCACCGCACGCATACCACTCTTCCTTCTCCTATAAAATTAGGACTGGTATTCTATAACTTTATTAAGCAGTACAATTTGTAAACTATTATTCCATCTGTTACCATTACTGGCTTCAGGCTAAAAGGAATCGAATACTAGTTAAAGTACTTGTTGTTTGAACCCAAAATTAACATTTTTTTCTCAACAAGGGGAACTCGGAGAAATCGGGCCAATATCCGTGGCCCAAGTTATATATTTTCGATAAGTTCGGAATATATTATTTAGAGGCTAAACAAAGCCTACTTGGAGATCAAGCAATTGTGAGGCAAATCTGAATATTCATTGATTTACTATTTAATTATCAATATATTTGATAATTAATGGTGATTCGAACTCTAGACCTGGGGGTTCCAGACTAGGCAGCTCGACCAACACACCACACCACGTGGTTAACCTGGCAACGTGCTTCTCTACCTATATTCAAGAGTACTCATGCAAGTAAGTCCTATGGTGGGCCCATGTCATGCAAGCAATCAAAGTTCCATGCAAATAAGGATTCATGGACGTGGTACAATTCAGGGAGTATGCAAATATGCAATCATGCTTAATTGCAATATACAATCTTATCCTTTCTGCATGCCACTAATTAAGCTACGGGCACTACAACAAAATAGGGTATTAGTGACCAAATGTTAGTGACCACTTCAATATTGGTCACAAATACTATTGAATTAATGACCAATACTATTGGGTGGTCACTAACACTTTTAGGACCAACTAAATGAATTTACCTGCCCATTGTTCAAACTTTAATGACCAAAAATTTTAGTACTAGTGACCATTCATTTTGGGTCACTAATGTTTTGAACTAATTAAAGAGTGGTTTCCCTTTAGTGACCAAAACTTTTCAGTTGGAGGGATTTTTTTCTCTTAAATCTTGAAGTTGGCGGGCTCTTAAAACACGCTTTTCAAAATGAAAAAATCGGGGCATTCTAAAGCGCTATCTTCATCGACCCTCTTATCTTCATCGACCCTCTTATCTTCATCGTCCTTCTCCTTCATAGACCCTTACAGACCCAAAACATAAAATCCCTAGCTCACAGACCCTCTTATCTTCATCGTCCTTCTCCCTCACTCCATTGTTCTGTTCGCGAGTCATGGTGGTCGAGCTCTGAATTCCGACCACCTTGGATGACCCATTCGAGCACGTAATGGTGTCGCTCTACCTCAGTTTGCTGAACAACGATCCCAGAGTTAACCGTCATGTTATGGGCTTCGAGCCTGAGCAAATTATGATTCGGTTTCGATATCCTGGATTACAGGTTTGTTTCTGGTAAGTAAGCTTTGAGATTTGATTTTGTCGTGGGATTTGAGAATTGGGGATTTTTTGAGATTATGAAATTTATGGGTGCTGCATTGATTTTGTTGCAGGACCATAGAGAGGAAGCCGAGAAATCATTTGTTATGCGAAGCTAAGGTATGCAATTATAATATCGACGTCGTATTTGATTACCTCCATCTCTCTCTCTCTCTGGAATCTTCTTCGATCGTTGAAAATTGATTCCAATTGAACCAGAAAAGTGATAAAGCTCAGATCTTGCAGCTCTCAAACAAACTCCAATCAGTAATCAGTGGAAAGCCCTTTCTTTTCTGGGTATGTTCTTCCTTTGTTTCCCCTAACAAACCCACCAAAACAAATATGCAATTGCATTTTCAAGTGTCAAGTCTCTTGCTTTGTTTCCCTGCGCCCGTGAATTGAATTGGGTGTGTGCAGATTGGATTTTAAAGCTTGTGCTATATAATGGAGGATGTCCAGGAGCAGCAAAGTGAATCACTTGGTACTTCATCCTAATCTTCCCTTCATTTTCAGTTATGAAATCTTTAGAGATATAGTTGTGATGTTGATACCTTTTTTCATGTTGTTAATCATCGATGCTTGATTATCTGAAGCTGAAATCACACCACCAAGTTTAGTTTTATGTGAATATAGAGTAATATAGCCATTTTGAAATTCAAGTGAAATCTACAATGACCACTATTTGTTTAATAATCAAGAGATCATCAGTTTATTTTGATGGAAGGAATTCAGTATCGACTGAATTTGATCTTAAAGTCATAAAAAGACGCTAAACTTCGGGGATGACACTACCTTTCTTGATACTCTTCCTATTGGTAGTGGTAATTTTGTTAGCACTCGGATCAAACTGAGTCTTAAAATGTTCATTTATCTAGTGCCACTGTTAGAAAGTGGTTTTCTAGATTCAAGTCATGGTTGTAATTCAAGAACCTTCAGATCGATAAGATGGTTTTTGAGTCATTGAGTTGGACTGCATACACACAGATGTTTTTTTATATCCTTTTCTACTTAATTCTTGACAAACTGTTTACTGATTTTTTGTGTTGGTATCGTAATAAGGAGTGATAAGTATGAATAGTATGGGTTCATTTATTTATTTCAATTCATGTGTCTGATTATCAAACTATGAATTCATTTTTCTTTTGTGTTGGTATCGTAATAAGGAGTGATAAGTATGGGTACACTTTGTTGTAAGTTGAGGAAATTTTCTTAATTGAGACTCCATGGGTAAATATTACCTCCTTTGTTCTTCTTATGACCTCAATAGCATCTTTAAGAGCTTTGACTTGCCAAAATAGTCATGTGATGAATCTGGGTCGGCTAATTGAGGATTTATCTAATTAGTCTTCTGGCAGTGATGAACTTCTTTTGGAACTTGATTGTTATTCAAACTCTCAGCAACCAAGAAAGTTCCCTTATATACCTGGTAATTCTGCCTTTCTTATGAGTGGTGAATTTCAAATGGCTTGGCAGAAAAATGTCGTCCTCCCTCTTTTCTTGTGCTGTAGAATGGGTATATCCTAGCTTAGACTTCCTCTTTCATTTCTTTAAGAAGGGAAGTGAATTCGTACTGTTGCATGATTGTTTTGGAGTAGATAGGTTGTCTCTAACTTGTTTATTTTGATTGTTTTCTCAAAATCAAAAACCCTCAAATCGTTGTCTTGTTTATTTCTTTTGTTTCTGGCAGGTTTCTGTGCTATGTTTTCTTTTAATTAATTAGAATAGCAAATGATCTCCAAAATCCCTAAAAATTTACCAGTATCCAGTTTAGTGTGTTAGCTTAGTGTCTATAAAATTTCATTGAAATCGGAGTAGTTTAAGTTAGGTTTTTATTCTCGTTTTGGTTTCTGGTCATAGTCGTAGTTAATCTGTTTTGTGTTCATTATGTGTTCCATAGAGATCACACTTACTCATTTGTACCTGAATTTAAAACAGAAGTGTTGGGACAATTGCGAAATGGATATTCTTTCTGGGGTTAACTTGTATTTATTTGGTTTTGTTTTATTAAAATGATGTTTGCTTCAACCTGAATTGGGTTCTTGCGTACTTGCATTTGTGGATGTGGGTTTTGCTGGAAAACAGAGGCATGGTCCAATGAAAAGCTGTTTGGACTTGTTTTTGTTTATGTAAATGTCAGTAAAAACCATTGCTCTTTACAGCTCTCATATGATACCCTCTTTCCATTTCTCGTGTGTTCAGTCATCCACCAATAGCTTTTGGTTTGTCTGGAGACCTTGAATTTGCTCTCGAAGCCAAGAAGTTACAAGTTCAACATGGGAATAACACTGTGAATTCCTTTTCAAGGTAAACAATACTGCATGAATATGGTTCCTTTATGATTCTGAAGCTTTTGTCTCATAGTTTTATTCCTAATTTTTCATTAAAGACTACTCATCCTAGCAGGCTTGCTTTATGTATTGGATGCTATATATAAGTTTGCATTGTTCACACTTAACCAATTTTGGTATTTTCAAATTCTGTTTTTGTAGTAGTGGTGGTTGCATTCTAGACTTGCTGCATGAATCTAATCGCTGTCTTGGTAAGCGGTTTTTCTAAATCTATGTTCTGAGTTATCTACAATGATTCTGAAGAGTTTTGGTTGACTATATTATCTGATCTTAAGCCAACTCTTCTAATCATGATTACTGCACTTTCCTCCTTGGTCAGGCTGTATTGGTTCCTTAATGTAAATCAAATATTTGTATAGATATTGTCAAGTTACTCATGGTTTCTTTGTATAAATATTATAATTAGAAGGAAGGGAAGAAACTAAAACTAAGCAAAATTGTGAATTGCAATTTATGCCTCAAAGTTTAGGGTGACTTTAGGTCTGTACGTAGTAGACCTAAAGTCAAATCAATAAATATTGTTGACCAAGATTTGTATGCAATTGTTTTCCTACACTAATTATGACAAAAGCCATGCATAAACCACTCTTTAGTTGTGTGTATTGCTCTTTGTTAATTCACATTATAATTTGCAATGATAGATGATATATTTCTTTTACTTCAGGAGTGTTAACATGTACATGATATTGGTTTGGTAGTTCTTTTATTAACAATTATTTTATGAGTAGGTCACCTCATACAAAGACTTTATTTCGGAACTTCCATTTTTTTTTTCATTGCTTCACTCTAGATTTAGGTCAAGCTTCCATATTGATGATTTCTCCTAATTTTGTCAGAGTTGTTCGAAATCTATAGTTATGGGAACCTTTTCACAACTCCAGGTTTTCATAAATGGTTTACACTAAGAAAACTGCCATTTACGGTGCATAGGATGTGAACTGCTTCTTGGTATTTTCTTCATTGGTCTTGAGCCCCCTTGCAGAACTTTATTTTATTTTTAATTTATTTATACAGAGAGTTTCTCAAAGTTGTGTGTAGAATTAATGGGCGCGTTTTGCAAAACATCAAAATCCTGAAGCGCACTTTTCTTATTTTAGTTTCATTCTATCAATAACAATGAACCTTTTTAAGCAGCCATCTAGCATCATAGTTGAGATAAGTTAACTTGCTATTTGATTTCAGCTGGTTCTTATGGTGGTCCAAAACTATTGAAATGAAAACTGAGAATAGATTTGTACAGATTTGTAGCAGGTTGTAGCAGTTAGTCTGATGTTAGGTGCATCAACAGAAAGAGATAGATTCCCTTGACAGTTACTTTTGGTTTCTATCCTTCTGTTGCATGAACATTTTTCTACTGGGATATATTCCAGTTTCCATCTCTGAGAATAGTGATGAAGTTACTTGTTCTTGTCTTCTGAAAGAAAATGAAGAGCAATTTATGATAATTGAAACAAAATAATGTACACTAAATAGAAATTCATGCTAGGAAAGTGATTTATAATCAATCTGTAGTGCTTACTCAAGGAGTGGGTTATTATATATAGGTTGCATGCGATATCCCTCTGTGGGCAACAATGAGAGGACAGGATGTATAGCGGCTTCCATCAGCCTCAACTTGCTACAATACTTTGAAGGTACAGTAAGACATGGTTCAGAAGAGCTACCTACTACTACTTATAGCTGCTTTTAACTGTGCTTATGTTTCCCTTTGTAATTGTTGCAGCTTCCAACTTACAAGCTTCAAGCACGTCGAGAGCAAAGCTTCTATATGCAATCAGTTCTAATGCAGGTTTTGAACTTTCTTGAAGATAAGCCTTCAGGTAATAATTTTCATTTCTTATTCTTTTTTCCTCTGTGATCTGGATTACTTTCTAGTGATGCTATCTTTTATGTTTCTTTCGGATAAGTTACTTATTATTTTTGTATGTAAACTTGTTGAAACATGCAGGACACATAAGTAAATAGGTAGCAGTGCTCAAATGAAAAAAGAAAAAGAGAGAGAGAGAGAGAGAGAGAGAGAGAGAGAGAGAGAGAGAGAGAGAGAACTTTGTTAGGTAGCAATGCTCACTGATATGTCAGTTGCTTCAGTTGTACAATACTGCAATACTTCAATGGTTTCTCTTTGATCAAACGTAGCCCAATGCCTTCTCATTTACGGTAATTCATGTTGGTTAATATGTGTTCTTATAATGCAGAATGGTGAAGATCATCATTTTAGAGGAAGATATATCAAAGCACATCAATTACAACTGTTGTATGTGACAAGTTGCATAAGCTTGCCCATCTTTCTCTTGGATTTGGTTGCCATGGAAGTACTGAAGTTGTGTTAGGTTTTTAAATTAGTTTTCAAGGGACATGTACTTGTGAACATGATCAATAAGTGATAATGTGGATTGTCTTCAGCAATACAATGTATTTATTTTAGTACAATTTCTATTATATAGAAGTTTGAGTAGCATTGGAGTTCCATGTTCAGCTAGTTATTATTTGATAGCTATTGTAATAGACCAAAATAAAAAGCTTATGTGATAAACATTTTTTTTCTTCTAATAACCAAAATTTTAGGGGCCTTAAAGTTTGGTCACTAATATAAGCATGTGACTTGGGTTTCAGTGACCAGATCATGTGTTTTAGTGACCAGATTTGTTATCTTCAGTGAGGAAATTTGTGGTCACTAATTCTTTAATGATTTGTGACCAAATAATCTTGGTCACTAAAACTTTTCATATTAGTGACCAACAACCATACTTTGGTCACTAAAGAGAATTAGTGACGGGTCTATAGTGACCACTCAGTGACCAACAATATTTGGTCACTAATTATATATAGTGACCAAATTGGCTATTTTCAGTGACCACTATGGTGGTCATTAATGCCAAGTTTTGTTGTAGTGGGGAGTTCTCGCAGAGGATGGGCATAGCGAACAGTTCGAATCCAAGATATTGGTTCCAGAGGCAATTAACCTTGCCTATATTCTAGCGGCGACAAAGGCAGATAATTATTAATTATCGCCTACGATAACATCAAAACTATTAATAGTTTTGATTTGAATCAAAGGCCAATAGCTGTGGCCTAAAATATAGTATTGCATTCCTATTAGGAAGTAAATCTGCAAAGCCTATATATAAAGGCTAAAGCGATACAACAAAAGACAACTGTCAAATCAACTAATCACACAGATTATCAAAGCCTCTCCGGAGCAAACCTACCTGCAACCTAGTTGCAAACCAGCGAAGCAAGGGTAACGCCCTCGCAACCCAACGAAGCTAAAGTCACGCTTTAGCAAAACCCTGTGCTTTCTCCAAACTTCCCAGTGATTGCTCTGCTCAACCTACAACGTTGAGTATCGATTCGGTGATGCGAAGAAATCACAACTAAAGCCCTTACCCGTAAGGCAAGAAGTCATTTTCCGAAAGGCAGAGAAAAGAGCCTTGTGACGAGGTTGGTGCTCTCCTCGTCCGCAACGCTTGAAGAAGAAGTCAGGTCAAGGGATCCCCCGACGACTGCACCCCACGGTGCTAGCACGCTCGCCCACGTAAAAGAGACAGTTTGTACCAAACTGATTTTGGAGCCAAACACTTGTCATGGCTTTTTACACTGGAGGATGCAAATGATGAACCCTCTCTTTGGCGATATTATTGGCAGCTGTAACAACAAGAGCAGCGGCTCAAGCCCTACTTGGTTGTCCAGAAAAGTGTGGTGATATAACAATCCCATATCCATTTGGGATAGGCGATGGCTGCTACCTGCGTCCATAATTCAACATCACTTGTGATGGATCCACTACACCCACGTCAACAAATAGTACCTATACTTTTCCCATAGCCATAGCTAACTTTTCCATTTCTGGGGTGAGTTGCAAGTCATGCAGACCGTAGCCCGAGATTGTTACGACAACAAGAGTGTAAGGATAGCCAACAGCACAAGCACGCTGGAGCTGCCGCTTTCTTATACCATCTCTGCAAAAAACAAGTTCTTTCTCGTTGGCTGTAATAGTGCAGCAACTTATGAAGGTCTACTTCTGTTCCCAGACCCAGATGAAGAAAGTAACTTACAAGCAGCTGGGTTCACTATGACCTTGTGACGGCTTTGGGTGTGCACAAACTTCCATCCCCAGTGGACTCCAAAATATCACGGTCTCCTTGGATGCACTTGATTTTGGTCTATATCACAAAAATCTTGATCAAATCCATGACCGCTAAGAAAATAGGATCAGCCCTGCTCCACCCCATGGAAGCAATTAAACATGTTACTATTGATCCCATTAGTCATTCATAGTTACGAACTTACGATTAATGAATATACAAGCTAGAATTTGAAATCTAATCAAAGAGTGAGTTACTAAAGAAAGTATAGTATTTTCAATGTTTGTTAAAATATATGGCCACATTATTATACATGCATAGCTGCTGTTGAAACCAACAATGCTTCACATTCGTCAAGCATGGCTTTCTCTTGCACTGCTACAACAGCAAAGTTCTGAAACCAAACCATTCACCCCCTCCACCTGCTCATGTAAATGTAAAGTTTCAAACTTTAAGTACATTCTTTTGAAAGCTATTTGGCCCCAGTGACAAACTTTGGTTGTAGAAGATATGCTAAATTGGTTGTTAGTGGTACCTAGTACGTGTCAAAGACTCAAAGAAGTATAGGAGACAAAAGGGGTTGAAAAATATCACTACATGATTGTTGTAGAATTAAAAGAACATAAATCTCAACCTCGAGAGCAAAGAGCATATGGAGGATCCCATTGCCTGCCCCTTTACTGAATAGATCCCACTGCCTGCCAGACTCACTTGATTTAGTGCCCAAATGCATAAGTCAAATCAAACCATAAAAAATGTCTTCTTTTTACTTACTTCAATCAGCACCTATGAATAACAAGTTTAACCTGATTTCAAAGACCAATTGGTTTCTTATCTACTAAGCCACCTAAATCAAGGGTCTATTGATAAATTACAAGCAGCATTTAATTAATTAGGTTTGATAAACGAAAAATTGGAACTTACAGTAATCTTAGATACGAGGACAACTATCTTATAGAGCCATAGAGGATGAAATAGCTTATTTGCCAGAAATTTGGTGGCCCGGGTTGCGCGTCCGATCCGGCCAACTCTAGCGACTGTGAGCTACGAAAAGCAGAGGGTTTTCGTAGATCGAATCCAGTTGGTGTCCCAAACCTCTGAAAATTCTCAGATCATCATTCATCCTTGAAAATGCTCGCATCATTTTCATCCTTGAAAGAAACTATCTTCAGTCCTCCAACCATGATCGCAGCAACGGATGGTGGTTCGTAGAGCAGTCCACCCTGGAGACATGGTGAGCGAGGTTACAGAGGCCAAACATGGACGATGTCTCTGAGAACATTCAGTCTTCAATCTGGTTTTGAGAGAGCGAGCTAGGTGTTATATTTTGGTAAAGTGATCGACAGTGTCAAGACTGCGTGCTATGGATATTGGGTGGGTTTCAAATGCAATAAACAAACTAATTTTGGAAGAAATTTTGGTTTTACTGCCATTTACCCATTCTTTCCATCTGACCAAAAATAGACGAGCCATGCTTTTGTTGAACAAGACATGTAATTTGGGGGCAATATTTGTAACCAAACATACCGATTCAAATGTGAGCATTGGGCCACCGAATGCTCACTGATCAAACTAGGTTTAGCGGTGAGTTTAGTGAAAAGTCCAAGTATGCTAGTACTATGAATTGTGCTAGTGGGATGGATGGTCGTGGACGTTGTTTGTAAGAGGTAATTAATTACGGATCTTTTCTCAGTATATCGATCTATTTCTATTGTAAAATAAAGGCCAGAATCATGTATGCTAGCAGTTTCATCGATTTATGATGTTAACATGTCACTTAATTATTTACGTGCTGTCAATTTGCTTTTTTTTTTTTTTCTTAAAAACTAAAATTGTAAATCATGTACAAGAACATTCAATCCTATAATTAAAGAAATTTCTTATTGTTCAAGTAAATCCAGAATATGTGTCTGGCCCAAACTCAAGGTTACTTGCTCTAGTTGAAATAGGGTATAGAGATATTCTCGGAGAATCTTAGGAGATATCCAATCAATGTACGATTATGTTTCCATGTACAACTCTATCTCTATGCTTGTAATCCTCTATATAAAGAGGCCCATATTATCAATGAAAGTACGACTCAATTCTCTCCCAATTTCAGTTTTCCTAAAACACGTTATCAGCACGAAGCCCTAACCCTGAAACTCTAAATTCGTAGCCTTCAAACCCTAGCCACCACCGCCACATATATTGAAGCCCTCAATCCCAGGATTCCAGAACCGGCAGAAAAACCACCGAACCGGTCACCGGAAGTATCGAACCTGCCCTCCAAGAAGAAGAAAAAAAAGGGATCCCTGCACCGGTTCACCACCTTTTGAACCTCCGATTGCTACCAAATTTTTCCCACAGTAGCACCTCCACCTCAGAATGCAGGAACCGGAAGCAGAACTCAAAAAACCGGTCTAAAAGTTGCTGAACTGGCCTTCAGAAAACCCTGCAGAAGAGAAAGAAAAGAAGAAAAGAAGAAAAGAAGAAAAAAAGAAAAGGGGAGAAGAAGCTTGGCCCAGAAAGAAAGAAGAAGGAGCCCAGCCCAAAGAAGAAAAGCCCAGAAGCCCACTGACCTGACCCGGCCCACTGACACACCGCCACGTCATCTTCCACGTCAGCACAGCCACATCAGCGGCAACGCCACCTCATCCTGACACGTCAGCATTAGTGCCACGTCAGCCTCCATCAACTTTCTGGTCAACGCCGGTCAACCATTTCAGGCGACTTTCCGGTAGTTTCCGGAGACTTTTTCAAGCCAATTTCCGGCAGTTTTCCGGCGATCTATTTCGAGGTATTTTTTCTATAAGTTCCCATTTTTTTTAGAGTTTTTTAATTCAATTTCCCTTCTTTTATCGGGGACTTGCAACATCCCTTCTTCTACCCCCCTTTCTTCATCATAGGGGAGACCTAATTAAGCCGACCTGTGGGGGTTCGTGCTCAGTCCAAGCTTGGAGCTTGTTGAGATCTCCAAACTTAGAGTTTGTAGAGAATTTATGATCGACCACTTATGTCATCGTTTCGATCTAATCCAATACCTCTTGGAAGCAATTACGCTCAGAAATTCCTAATTTCTTGGAAGCGACTATGCTCAGAAATTTTATATGTTTTCGTGGTAGCTTTTTCCGCTCCGAAACTAACCCTTTTTCTTGTTCTCTTTCAGGATGAGTAACCTGAACAAATTGGACTTTGCTCTATTGGGAACAACTGGCTCTAAATATCACAGGTGGGTTCGTGATGTCCGCCAGCATCTCAAGGCCGATGGAATCCTGGATACGATTCTCGAGCCTAGCCAGGACGTGCTAACTGTTGAGCAAGCTCAAGCTTTGGAAGCAAATAGAGCAGCCTTAGAGGCAAATAAGGCGAAAGCCATCATCTTAATGACTCGTCATATGGATGATTCGCTCCAGTACGAGTGTATGAATGAAGAAGATCCCAGAAGGCTGTAGGTCTCACTCGAAGAAAGATTTGGCAACGTCCGTGACTCCTTGCTTCCTGACCTAAAAGTGAGATGGCATAGCCTCCGCTTCTGTGATTTCAAGTCAGTTCTTGACTACAACTCGGAAGCACTTTGCATTAAATCCTTAATGGAATTCTGTGGTAAAGAGATCACAAATGCGATGTTGATTGAAAAGACTCTCTCTACCTTCCCCGTCTCTGCATTGATGGTTGCTAAGAACTATCGAATCGATGTTACTGCAGGACGGATCACAAGGTTTCATGAGCTTATTGGAGCTATGAATGTCGCTGAAAAGCATGACAACATCCTTGTGAAGAACTATAATTCGAGATCCATGGAAACATAGCACATTCCGGAATCCAATTATAGTCACGCCTCTAAGAGAGGGCGCTAAGAGCGAAACCCTAATCTTAGGGATACTTCTGGACGTTCTGGTCCATATAATCGCTCTACTTGGGAAGGTAACCGCCAAAATAGGCGAACACGGAACCGAAGAGGTAAACGTGGAAAGAGAGAGAGGGAGGCAACACCGCTGGCCATGTTGGTGGCGCCACCAACACTAAGAGCCATCTAAATGACGCTTTCAAAGCGCCTCAATCAATGGAGTTTGAGCAAAGAGATGTATGTTCTCGATGTGGAGTGTCTGATCATTGGGCACACATTTGTAGAGCTCGTGAAGAAATGGTCACCGCCTACAAAGCATATTGTGAAGCAAGAGAAGCTTACTATGTGGAACAAGAAGATCAAAAAGATGATCTAGAGTGAAGGGTTGAAGACTACAAATCTGGCTAGGATCAATAGATCGCCAATTATGTTTAAGTCTTTATTTTTCCAAGAGATGTAATAGGCAATTGCCATAAATTTTTGTAGTAAATGTCAATGGTTTAATCTTTCTTCAAAGTAGGCTCACCCAAAGTAAGTGTGATGTCTAGGAAGGTTCTGAGATTAGTGGTACTTAAGCGAGCTTTGCTCCACCGACATCTCTCTACTCACCTAGTCACATTTATTTTGGAATTACCGAAAGAAGTTAGACGTCGTCTACCATTGTTTTGCATTAGCTAGCATTTTGGATTAGATTTTCTTTGGTCAAAGAGACAATGATGTAACTCCGTTGGCTTATGATAAAAATTTCGAGTTCTTTTCATTATGACTCCATTTTGATTCTGAGCATATGACTTTGTGACTACGATGGTTGGGCCATCAATATTAATTCAAGGACATGGAATAGCCCAAGTCCCCCTTGCCAAAAGGCACCTTGATTACTGTCGCAAAAACTCTCTACGCTCCTAGGGCAAATCGCACCTATGAGTAGCCAACCGATTTCATGCGAAAACGCATGTAGAGAACGGAAATGAGTTCCTTTGCAATACCTCTAATGATTACGAACAAAGGAGCATATTAGAGAAGTTTATGTGTCTCTTTAGTGGACTCTATGTCACTATTCGAGCTATTAATCCAATAAAAGTTATGAGAGAAGATCTCTTGGATTTAGACACATATTGGCTTTGTCACGACAAGATAGATCATCCTAGCCATGATATGATGATCCGTCTACTAAAGACTTCACATGAACATCATTTCTTTCAAGCGAAATGAAGCATGAATCAAAAGTTGATTTCTGGACTAAGTGTGACCGACGCAGCCGCCTAGGGCACCGCCTCCGTCCACCACCAGCCTAGGGCTGGCGCAGTCCCTATCCATGACGCCATGGATGGCGTCCATCATGGTGATGGCGCCCTAGGTGATGCTGCCATCACCAACTTGCTTCAAATAACGTTTTAGACGCTCAGGCCTAACCAAAATTCTCATTGGTTGCTTCTAAAGCCTCTCGCTCGTTTTACAAAGCCCGTTCCTTAGGGAAATTAGGACTGAGACCGTCCAATGCAAAGGATATGAAAATACTCATTTTGTTCTTTCATAGAACCCATGGGGATTCTATGGACTGATTCAACCAACTTGCGGACGTTTAAATATCTCATGATGTTGGTTGACACGCAAACACGCTGGTCACGTGTTGTGCCATTGTCCACTTGTAATGCTGCTTATGCTACACTCCTAGCACATATCATATGACAACGGGCTCACTCCCTGAATCATCATATTCAGTCAATTGTATTTGACTATGCTAGAGAGTTTACATCGAAGACTTTCGATGGTTATTGCAATGGGATTGATGTTGGACATCATATTCTCATGAACACACCCAAATGGTCTCGCGAAAACGACTACGATAGTAGTCAGGATATTGGTAATGCGCACCAACCTCCTTATATCCGCTTGGGGTGATGCAATATCGCATGCAACTATGCTAATTCGTCTACGACCCACTGCCACTCAATCTACCTCTGCGTTACAGCTAGTGATTGGGTACAAGTATCGTACTTACGCATATTTGAGTGTGCCATTTATGTGCCAATTGCGCCGCCACAGCGCTCTACGATGGGTCCTCAAAAACGAATGGGCAACTACGTTGGATTTGAGATTCCAACAATCGTCCACCACTTTATGCCATTGCTAGGCGATCTCCTTACCGCTAGATTTGAGGATATCACTTTGATGAGACAGTCTTCCCATCATTAGGTGGAGATAAGAACACAGATGTTCAGCAGGAACGACAGGAATTGTCGTGGTCTGTCCCCATTATGTCTCATCTCGATCCCTACTAAAGTGACGAGATCACACAAATATGCTGCAAACATGCCTGCAAGGAAGGACATCCCTACGAGAGGACGTAGCGCCACCTACACGGATGTAGGCATGACGCTAACGCCAAAGAGAGTGACACTCTGGCGTTACAGGCCATGGCCCCAATTAGGATGCGTGGGAGGCCCGTGGATTCGAAGGATACTTTGGCACATTCCAATCCTTGGATCATCGACACTCAAAATCCGTCTCATGAGAATCTTCCGGGTTATGGTTATCGTTTGGGGATGCCTCAACGTCAGAACCTATTCCTGAGAATATAGAGCTCTATGAAAATTACACTAGTGTACATGAGACGTGGGATAGAAACTCCATCATGTAGTTGCGCATTTCGTTGCACATGAGTTTGTTGAGTCAGATGATATCGGACCACACTCTGTTGATGAATGAATGCCAACGTAGAGAAATTTGGCCTAAATGGAAAGATGCAATCCAGGTTAAGATGGATTCTCTAACGAAGAGGAATGTTTTTTGAGCCAATGATGCCAACACTTCTTAACATAAAACCTATTGACTAATGGGTCTTCGTTAGAAAGCGTGGTGAGAAAAAGAGATGGCAATCTCGCCGTATGGCGCAAAACGCCCTGGAATAGACTACGATGAGACATATTCTCTCGTAATGGATGTCATTGCACTCTACTACCCTGTCAGTTTGGTAGTTTCCGAATAACTGAATATGCATCTTACAAATGTGGTCACTACGTATCTATATGGGGATCTAGATATGGAATATACATGAAGGTTCATGGTGAACTTCATTTAACCAAGTCAAGTGGCTCTAGACCACGGAGCGCGTTTACAATAAGGTTGAAATGCTCACTAAAGTGACTACTTGATTGGGAAGGGATATGCCCACGCATTTCCATAACAAGTTTCGGATTCTATCGTTGTTCATGTTGGACATGATCTTCATTAGAAGCCCTTAAAGAGTTAAGGGAAACCACTGAACACTTGAAATCCGAGTTTGAGATGAGGGATTTTGGGAGAACACGATTATGTCTTGGTTTGGAACTTGAGCATCGTGTTGATAGATGCTTAGGCATTTTGACAAGGTCAAACCTTCAAGCACCCACATGATCGTTCATAGTCTTGATCCTAAAAAGGATCCTCTTCGTTCGAAGGATGATAATGAAGATGTGCTAGAGGCAGGAGTGCCTTACTTGAGTACAATAGGCGCATTATTGTACTTAACTCAATGCACAAGACTGGACATCTCATTTGCAGTGAACTTGTTAGCTAGATATAGCTCTGCGTTAACGCGACGCCATTGGATTGGTGTAAAAGATATCTTTCGATACTTGAGATGTATGATTGATATGAGCTTGTTCTATCCCTACAAAGAGATGATGGATTCAGACCCATCACACACCAGGAACGCCGCCAACACTGGCCTGCGTCCACTATTCCCATCCCAAAATGACATGTGTTTTGGAAGGTTTTGCTGACGTTGGATGTCTCTCTCTGACCCACACAAAGGTCATTCCCAAAATGGTTAAGTGTTCACCATGGGTATAGACCGTGATATCTTGGAGTTCTACAGAAATAGACCCTAGTCGCTATATCTTCGAACAATGCAGAGATTATTGCTCTTCACAAAGTGGTTCGTGAATGTATATGGATTGGATCCATAATTACGCATGTTCGAAACAATTGTGGTTTGAAGTCTACCACAGATGAGCCTACGAGCATTTAAGATAATGATGCTTGTTTTGAATAAAGAAGCAAAGCCTACATCAAAAGTGACAACACCAAGCATAATTAGCAACAACAGACTCTCCTCAAGATCAAAGTGAACTAGGTTCGATCTAAGGACAGTGTGGCAGACTTGCTCACTAAGTCATTGCCTAAATTCCACTTTCGAAAAACATGTTGGTAGTATCTTTTGCGGAAGTTATCCGAACTCCCATGACAGTTGTCCTCAGGGGGAGATGCAGACATCAGGGGGAGATGTCTACATGTATGGTCTCGAAACGTGAAGGGTGTGTTGTGCTCTTTTTCCCCTTTGACCGAGGTTATTTTTGTCCCACAGGGTTTTTATTACTCGGCAAGGTTTTTACTTTTTAATGAGGCAACGAGATGAGCACCACGTTTGGGCGACACAATGGGGAGTGTTCAAATAAATCCAGAATATGTGTCTGGCCCAAACTCGAGGTTACTTGCTCTAGTTGAAATAGGGTTTATATTAGAAATATTCTCAGAGAATCTTAGGAGATATCCAATCAATGTACGATTATGTTTCCATGTACGTACAACTCTGTCTCTATGCTTGTAATCCTCTATATAAAGAGGCCCCTATTATCAATGAAAGTACGACTCAATTCTCTCCCAATTTCAGTTTTCCTAAAACACTTATATTTTTGTTGGAGATGTTGTATTTTTTTTTATAATTAATATTAGTTTCCTATTTTATCCTGATTAATTTGCTTGCTTAAATTAATTTTGTAGTTTTTTTGTTAGTAATATTTTGTAGAAAATTTTTTTGCTTTTCTTTTTTTCTCTTACTACTGCAGTTATAAAAGTAGTCACAAAATTATTATCCCACTCCTTTTTGTTTCTCGGAAAATGTTATCCCACTCTCTGACTCCCACTTCTCACGTTAGGTTTTGCTTCTTTTTTTATTTTTTCTTTCTAATATTTTCAATTACCAACATATCATTTATATGTTAGATGTTAGATTATATATTCTAAAGTTTTAATGAACCATGGGTAAAATAGGTAGTTCAAAAATTTAACCATTCTCCCTAAGAATTGACTTAATTATATAAGATTTAGTCTCTTAATACACGCGTAATTGACTTTTTTATTCAATATTTTGTTAGTAATTTTGTTTAACTAATTTATTTTTGAGTGATTCTAATCAGACCTTTTAATTTGCTACATAAACCTCTTTAATTTTCTGAAATTCCTTAATACCAATAGTACGTTGTACGCCTTTGTAAAACTTAAAGAAAATATAAAATAATTTATCAAATCGATTGTGACTACAAAAAAAAACGATGGGCAAGCTCTACATGAAACTGGCATCAAGTTTTGGAAGGAAGTTTGTCCACCTTGGCTTAATGCAATTGTAATAGAGGAGTCCTTGCCTAGAGGAGTCCTCTAATTGATGTAGGGGTATGGTACTCTTTTTTACTGGCTTCGTTTTGAGGTAGGGATTTTAATGAGGCCACTTATTGCCCTTAGGATGTATTGTCCAGCAATTAATCAATGAAATGCTATTTCCAATCAAGGAAAAAAAAAAAACTGATTGGCAGAGAAAAGCAGCTGAAATCATCGAAAGTCTGTGCATCCGTATCCAACAGTATAAAACAATAATATTGATACATTATATCTATAACAGATCAAACAACCTAAGCAAAATGCCAAAGCCCAAAAGTTGAAGAAAGAAATAGCAAAACCACATAAGAGGAACGGGATGAGTTTTGGGGCATAGCAGGTTCCTCTTATCTTAAAGTTTTTCCAATAGAAACTGTAGTCATTCCCATACAAAAGAATAATCCTAACAAGTTAGCCAATTAGGTAGATACAAATTGTTTGTCATCGATCATTGACGACTACATGTATATATTTCAAATAATCAGACTAATGTTTTTAGGAAAACTGAAATTGGGAGAGAATTGAGTTGTACTTTCATCGATAATAGGGACATTTTTATATAGAGGATTACAAGTAGAGAATCTAATTAGTCTTAAAAGAAAACTGAATCATACAATGAATAGAATATCTCCGTAGATATCGGTAAGACTAACCATATTACAACTCAGACAAGTAATCAGAGTTTGGGCCAGACACACATACTAGGTGTCCTTAAACACTCCCCCTTGTGTCGCTCAAACGCTGTGTTTATCTCGTTGCCTCTTCAAAAATCTTGCCGAGTAACAAAAACCCAGTGGGACAAAAATAACATCGGTCGAATGAGGAAAAGAGTACAACACACCCTTCACGTTTCGAGACCATACATGTAGACATCTCCCCCTGATGACTACGGTCCTAGAAGTTCAGATAATTTCCTCAAACGATGCTACCAACATGTTTCTCGAAAGTGGATTTAGGAAATGACTTAGTGAGCAAGTCTGCCACAATGTCCTCAAATCGAACCTAGTTCACTCTGATCTTGAGGAGAGTCTGCTGTTGCCGATTATGCTTGGTGTTGTCGCCTTTGATGTAGCCTTGCTTTATTTGTTCAAAGCAAGCAGCATTATCCTCATAAATGCTCATAGGCTCATCTGTGGTAGACTTCAAACCACAATTGCTTCGAACATGCGCAATTATGGATCCAATCCATATACATTCATGAACTCCTTCGTGAAGAGCAATAATCTCAGCATGGTTCGAAGATATGGCGATTATGGTCTGTTCGGTAGACCTCCAAGATATCACGGTCTTACCCATGGTGAGCACTTAACCAGTTTGGGAATGACGTTTGTGTGGGTCAGAGAGATACCCAACATCAGCAAAGCCTTCCAAAATACTAATGTCACTTTAGGATGGGGATAGGGAGTGCAGGCCAGTGTTGGGGGCGTTCCTAGTGTGTGATGGGTCTGAATCCATCGTCTTTCACTATAGGGATAGAACAAACCCATATCAATTGTACATCTCAAGTATCGAAAGATATCTTTTACACTAGTCCAATGGCGTCGTATTGGCGCAAAGCTATGTTTATCTAACAAGTTCGCTGCAAATGAGATGTCCCGTCTTCTGCTTTGAGCTAAGTACAATAATGCGCCTATTGTACTCATATAAGGCATTTCTGCCTCTAGCACATCTTCATCATCATCATTCGAACGAAGAGGATCCTTTTTAGGATCAAGACTATGGACGAGCATGGGCGTGCTTGAAGGCTTGACCTTGTCAAAACGTCTAAGCATCCATCAACACAGTGCTTAAGTTCCAAACCGAGACATAATCGTGTTCTCCCAAGATCCTTCATCTTAAACTCGAATTTTCAAGTGTTCAGCCGTTCCCCTAAACTTTTTAAGGGCTTCCAATGAAGATCATGTCACCAACATGAACCGCGATAGAATTCGAAACTTGTCATGAAACGCTGGGCATATCCCTTCCTAATCAAGTAGTCACTTTAGTGAGTGTCAACTCATTGCAAACACGCCCTGTGGTCTAGAGCCACTTGACTTGGGTGAATGAAGTCCACCAGGAACCTTCATGTATATTCCGTATCTAGGTCCCCATAAAGATACGTGGTGACCACATTTATAAGCTGTATGTTCAATTATTAGGAAACTACCAAACTGATAGGGTAGTGAAGTGCAATGACATCCATTACGAGAGAACATGTCTACTCGTAGTCAATTCCAGGGCACTTTGTGAGAAGCCTGAGAATTTTTTTTTTTTTTTTACACACCAAAACGACGTCGTTTTGGTGATTTTGAGAGTTTTGATTCATTTAGGTCCTGTTTTGTACACGACCCAATCCCCAAATCACTCAAACAGCCTCCTCAGTCCTCCCCGACTCTTCACTCTCAATCCCAATCCCTTACTTGGAAAGTTGATAAAATCATGAAGAGCTAGCCCATAAGTCTTCTGAAGAATTTGGTTCTAAAGGAGGCTATTTACAGAATTGGAGCAAGATTTGAAGAGAGTTGGAGGGTTGTAGTTCGATTTGAAGAAAAGGAGTTCAAGTTATGATCATGGTTCAATCAGTTTTCCTTGTTTTCTTTGGATGGTTTCGTGTTTCTTTGTTATGTGCAATTGGAATTGAAATTTGGACATCTATCATCTATGTATTTTTAATTTCTTACTGAATAATTGAATATAGTCTGATTTTGGCCATTTCCTTAGAAATTCTGTTCTTTATTCGGTAAGAAGTAGAAAATCGTCTGATTATAAGTAATTAATGCTGTAGAAAGGATATGAATTTCCCTTTAAAGAACATAGCTTGAATCGTTTCTTTGGAAACATAGATTGCTCTTACTATATTGCATTTGAAATTGTTGACCTCACTCCATATATCCATGTTACAAGGTCATCTACATTGTTGATTTGTAGATGATTGTGGGGAAATGACTAACAATGGTTGCATCTGCAGAAATTGCAGGTTGGTTTGTAGAACAATCTGTATTGGTTATTTGGTTTACATTTTTAGCAAGAAAGTATGTTCTTTGTCGGTAGCTCATGTGCAGTTCATTTCTCTATCTCATATTCATTTCCTCGTTCGGTCTCGCTAAGATGGCATGGTTATTGATTATTGAATCTGCAGAAATTGCTACGGGAAGGTTTAGCTGATTTGAGTGACAGTCCTAGCTTTATGAAAGTTTCTGTAATGTAAACGTACATGTAATTGGTGATTTTGTTGAATCATATGGTTATAGTACTTGTTTATTATGAATGGATGACAATTTATAATGTTTTTTTGGTTACAATACATGTTCTATATATAAGACTAGTTCTATACATAAATACAGCTAATTTATACGTAAGGCTTACGCCTTACGCCTCAAGACGAACGCCTTGCTGAGGCTCTCTCGGCTACGCCTCAGCCTTTTAAAACATTGGCCAGTATATAGTTGCAAGAGTAACTAGGAAACCATCAAATACATTAAATCGTATACAACATGGATTTGGAAAAGAATCAACCTAGATATCTAATGTGATAGTGTATTTATCATTGGATTAGGAATCCATTAATTGGACTACAAGAAAGTCCTAAACTGTGATGCATTAGGATTCTTAGATACAAGACTTGATCCTTAAGGAAAACCTTTATGGGAGGATTCTTAGGACTAGTACTTGTATAAATAAGAGGTTAGGGTCCCTGTTATCACCACCGTTTTACAAACATAGTGTTCTGCCCATTCAGAAGCTACAGTTGGTGAATAGCAGAAGACTTAGACCTCGACTTGTTCTTTTGTTTTGCAGCTGCAGCAATGGCTTCTACTTATGATGTCAATGGTATGTTTAAAGCCAATAATGAACATGTAATGTGTGAGCTTGTTTGTAATTTAGTTTTACAATTGGTATCAGAGCTTAGGCTCACAAATTGTTCTTCAAATTTATTTTCGATGTAAAACTCGTTTTAGGTTTTCAAAAAAAAAAAAAAAAAAATTTTGATTTGCAATAAACAGGCCACGTTTTGGCCACCTTTAGAAAACCCTTTTGGCCCACATGACAACACATGCTGATCCGAGCCCAGACCCGACTCAAAAACCTCCTTCAGAAACTAAAGAAAGTGACCGTTATCACAACGGTCACATGAAGTGGGGATTGGTTCTGGGTATTCAAAAACGGAGACGCACAAGATGAACTCATCTTGTAGGGATTCAAGACCCCTGTGTTGCTCGATTAAGATGCCAATAAGGATTTTTGCTGCCTTCTGTTACTGAATTCATGCTTCCGCGAAAGTTTCTTGCAGCAAAATTGGGAAAATTGCAAAGATCAGGTTTTTACAGAAAAATTCAGTTTCGATTCAATTTGTTTTGTTGATTGATGAGCACAAGAACCCTTGTACCATTCCCGGCGTGCACATAGGCTAGAGTAGATGGTGACCGGATGAAATTTAAATTTCTTGGATGTTTCTGTGCCTTGTGAAATTGGTTTTGTGTTTGCATATCTGTGTTGCTTCTGCTTGTGAACTGATATGCATGTTTTGAGATGAATTTTTTGAGTTTTGTATCTGTGTTTTGGTATAACAATGTATGCAGAAATCTCCCAAAATTTTAGGCATTGTTAAAATTTTCTGCAGGTACAAAGAGCTTAGTTTCTTATAAGGATTATCAAATCCGGATAGAAAACAAGTTTTCAAGCTCGTTTTGGTTTGTGTTTTCTGTGGGTTTGAATGAACATATTGCACAAAGCATTCTTCATTAATTCTTGCAGGAAGTCTTGAGTTAACAAACCTGAAAATTGTATCTTGTGTTTTTAAAATTATGCATATAATTTTGCTTCCAAAGAAGTAGTACAGTATGATTTTAGAATGCAAATAGCAATATGCATAACTGTTGTTTTCAAATATGGATACTTAGAATACAAATTTCTGTCTAAAGATGTGATTTGTTTTCTTTGGATAACTTGTTTTCAACAGATATGGCTTACTGATTTGGAACCTTCAGAATATTATGTCTTCTGCTTAAAAGTGTTGCATGATATTAATTTTAGATAAAAGGGCTATTAGTTGAAATATGGCATTGCTTGTGTTTTGTTTTCTGTGTTGTAGTTTATTTTGTCTTGAAATTACTTAAGTCACAGAAAACATCAAACTTAAGATAATAAGAACATTTGGATTGAAAACTTACAAAACTTTATTTTGTTTTTTGCTCTTTAGGAATCCCTACTGTGACCTTGAACACCATACAGCTCCTAACTGGCTATAATTACAAGAAGTGGAGAAACCAAGTTGATTTTCACCTAGCCATGAACCAGAACATGGACCTTTGCTTAACTGAAGATGAACCTGAGATGCTTACTAGTGAGAGCACTGATGAAGAGAAGAAATATTATAAGGAGTGGCATTGTTAATGCTCAAAGTCTGGCGGTAGCCAAACCTCCGTTTAACGCAGGTCCGGTGGGCGGACCACTACTCTGTATACTTGATGATCTTCGCTGGCTGCCAAATGAAAGACAGGGCGTCAGAGGGAGACCGCGTTGGGGGGTCTTCACTTCTCCGATGCCTAAGTCAGTGGATACATATAGGCAGCACAATAATAAATGAGTAGTTAATGCCTAATTTAATGAAGAGAGAAGAGGACCTTTTATAGGTGAGGAGAGGTCCGATCTTCTCCTTGTTTTCGATGTGGGACTGAAGTGCTTCAGTTCCCAGTTTCAGTAGCTTCTGATGCCGTCTTGGCATAGCGCGTGGCGGCGTGTCAGTGGTGATCCCGGGGTATTCTTGTGCTCAGGCCGTAGCCCGCCTGGCTGCCTATCCGTGGGTCACTCCTTTGACGGTAGTTGGTACCTCTGGCGGTACAATGAGCGTGGCTTATTATAGCTAATTATGTTTTGCAAACGTACATGTAGGTACAAGCATAAAGCTAATAAGATGGCAAAGAATGTGATTAGGACTACTATGTCAGACACTGTAAGAGGTAGCATAGAAGAACCTGATCTAGCCATGGATTTTCTGTATGCTATTCATGGCATGTATAGGGAAAGTGATAAGGCTGAGGCAGCTAGGCTGGCAAAGGAATTTAACGACCTTAAGTACACTGGAGCAAGAAAAGTGAGAGAGCATATCATGAAGCTTATTGAGATTAATGCTCAGCTAAGGGACCTCAACATGGGGGTCACTAATGATTATGTAGTGCACACTGCACTGCATTCCTTGCCTAATAGTTTCAGCCAACTAAGGACCAGCTACAATGCTCATAAGGAAAAATGGAGCCTCAAGGAGCTGATTGCCATTTGTGTAGATGAGGAAGACAGGATTAGGAAGGAAAAAGAGTCGAGCACCTCAGTCAACCTTGTTGAGAAGCCTAAGAAGAAATACCAGAACCAGTCTAAGCTTAAGCCTACCAAAACCATTTACAAAGGATCTACCTCGGGAGCAGCTAAAGCCAACAAACCATTTAGGTTCAAGTGCTATTTCTGTAAGAAAGTAGGGAACATGAAGAAAGATTGCACAGGTTTTAAGAATTGGTTGATCAAAAAGGGTAATTTTTCTAACTCACTATTTTCTTTAGAAATTAATTTAGTTAATGTTGAACCAAAAACTTGGTGGATTGATTCAGGAAGCCCCTTACATATTACTAATTCTTTGCAGGGATTCATAAGGAAGAGAGTCCCAAAAAGTGATGAAGTGAACCTGTGTGTAGGCAATGGCATGAGAGTGGCAGTCAAAGCTATTGGAACCTTAAAATTAGATCTTGGTTTAGGAAAGTTGTTAGTTTTGGATAATGTTTATTATGTACCTTCCATGAGAAGGAATTTAATTTCAGTTTCTCTTTTGGTTAAATCTGGATGTAGACTTCTTATTGACAATAATGGAATTATTATTTCTAAAGATTCAGTTCAAATTGGTTCTGGTGTTATATTGAATGATTACCTACAGTTAAATTGTTCACACAGTCAACAAGAAATTTCTCTTGTTGAAAATAATAACACATCGAGTAACACTTTAGCTTTTGACCTTCTTGACTCCATGGTTTCTATTTGGGCTTGGGGTTGGGCTCCATGTTTGGGCCTTGCCCTAGCTCTCTTTTTATTTAAAACTGTTTTTACTTTCTGTTGCTTAGTTTATTTGCGCTTTTTGCGAGTAATAAGTCCCTATACTTGTGGTGTAGGGCTAGTTGGGCGTTGTGCCTGTGCGTGCACTCTAAGTACCTTGTCTGGCCTAGCGAGGCGACGATCAATTAAATGGTCGCAACCTCTTAGTGGCAGAATGAAACTAAGTGTCGTCGGATCTGTTTTTCGATGGCAACATAGTAGGAAAGCTGTGATTTTGGTATTTATGCTTCGTTGTAATTGAGTTATCTTTCCGTTATGTCACCGCTTTGTCAAAGCAAATAGAGTAGCCAATAGTGCACTCTTTGCTAATTGGTGCTTGTTAGAATACATGTATTTTGTAGAGTTTTCTGATATTATTTCAGGACGCGCTATAGATGCTTATTGTAATCAGGGGTTTAGGCTCGATGTCCCCCCCTTGTATTCGGCAGTTTCATTAATCAAGGCTGGAGGGTAGCCGCATAAAGCTCTCATTTCAAAAAAAAAAAAAAAGAACTAAATGCAATGAAAAGTCTGCATATTTGTGGCATAGAAGACTTGGCCATATATCAAAAGAGAGATTGAAAATTTTGGTTAAAAACAATATCTTGAATGAACTTGACTTTTCTGATTTACAAGATTGTGTTGAATGTTTTAAGGGAAAATTAACTAACTTAAGGAAAAAGACTGCATATAGAAGCCAAGCACTTTTAGAGCTCATACATACTGACATTTGTGGTCCATTTAGAACTCAAACAATTTGTGGCAATGTGTATTTCATAACCTTCATCGATGACTTTTCTAGATATTGTTATGTTTATCTACTTTCAGAAAAATCTCAAGCACTTAAAGCTTTTCAGATATTTAAGGCTGAAGTAGAAAAACAACTAGAAAAGAAAATCAAAACTGTTAGGTCAGATAGAGGTAGTGAATTTTATGGAAAATACACAGAGAGTGGACAACAAAAGGGTCCTTTTGCCTTGTTTCTGCAAGAACAAGGCATTAAGGCTCAATATACCACACCATATAATCCTCAGCAAAATGGTGTGGCTGAGAGAAAGAATAGGACACTATTGAATATGGTCAGGAGCATGATGTGCACAACAGGCCTACCTAGGTTTTTATGGGGTGAGGCTTTAAGGACTGCAAACTATGTTTGCAATAGAACACCTAGTAAAGCTATAGAGAAAACTGCTTTTGAGTTATGGTGTGGCAGAAAGCCTAGCCTCCACCATTGTCATGTGTGGGGCTGCCCTGCAGAAGCTAGAATCTACAATCCAAACATTAACAAACTTGATCCTAAAACAGTAAGCTGCTATTTTATAGGCTACCCTGAAAAATCTAAGGGTTATAAGCTTTATGCAGCTCAACACTCACCAAGAATTTTTGAAACACATCAAGTCAAATTCTTGGACGAGAAAATTCACAACACAAGTCTTGAGGATTTATCTTCAGAATTTGAAGAAATTGTAGATAATGAGCATACTGAAAGTATATTGCCTATAATTCATGATACACAAGCAGCCATTAGTGTTCCAAAAACTCAAAGTGCACAAGATCAACTTGTTGATCAAGAAATGCATTTTGCAGATGATCAAGCTAATCCTGAGTCCTTACCTGATCAACCACAGCCTGTAGAACCTCAAGATCAGCCTGCAGAACCACCCCAAATTCAAAATCCCCAATTAAGAAGGTCTAATAGAGCAAGGAAACCAACTTATGGGGGGGAAGATTCTGACTCTATTGTTTATTTGCAAGAACATGAAGTTGAAATTGATCTTGCAGATGACAATGATCCAGTCACTTTCAATCAAGCTATTGAAAGCAATCAGTCAAGTGAGTGGAAACAAGCTATGGAAGCTGAGATTGAGTCCATGAACCACAATGCAGTTTGGGATTTAGTGAAACCTGACCCCAAACAAAAGGCTATAGGCTGCAAGTGGGTATTTAAAACCAAGAGAGATGCAAATGGGAATATTGAGAGACATAAAGCTAGGTTAGTTGCCAAGGGTTTCACACAGAAAGAGGGTATTGATTTTACTGAAACCTTTTCCCCAGTTTCAACCAAAGATTCCTTTAGGATCATTATGGCACTTGTAGCTCAGTTTGATATGGAACTACATCAGATGGATGTCAAGACAGCATTCTTGAATGGAGAACTCGATGAAGTTATTTACATGAAGCAGCCTGAAGGGTTTATAGAACCAGGAACAAAAGATTTAGTCTGCAAGCTAAGAAAATCCATTTATGGTTTAAAACAAGCTTCTAGACAATGGTATAAAAAGTTTGACTCTGTAATTTCTTCTTTTGGATTCACTGAAAATTTAGTGGATGAATGTGTCTATCTCAAAACATCTGGAAACCAATTTATATTTCTGGTACTTTATGTTGATGACATTTTGTTGGCCAGTAGCAATTTAAAGCTACTTAAAGAAACCAAAGCTTTTCTGTCAAAGAATTTTGACATGAAGGATTTAGGTGAAGCATCATATGTACTAGGAATAGAAATTATAAGAGATAGGGCACAAGGTTTGCTAGGTTTATCCCAGCAAAACTATATTGCTAAAATTCTGAAAAGATTTGGCATGGAGACTTGTGCATCAGGGGAGGTTCCAATGTCTAAAGGAGATAAGCTCACTAAGAAACAAAGTCCCAAGAATGAAGTAGAAAAGGTGGATATGGAGTCCAAGCCTTATGCAAGGCTTGTTGGAAGCCTCATGTATGCTCAGGTCTGCATTAGACCTGATTTGTCTTTTGCAGTTGGTATTCTTTCCAGGTTTCAGTCTAATCCAGGTCATGAACACAGGGTAGCTGGAAAGAAAGTACTCAGGTACTTGCAGAGGACTAAAAATCACATGCTTGTGTATAGACAAGTGGAACAGTTGAAGCTTGTAGGATACACAGACTCAGATTTTGCAGGAAATTATCCTGATTCCAAGAAATCGACTTGTGGATATGTTTTTATGCTTGCAGGAGGGGCTGTTGCTTGGAAAACTATGAAGCAAACCTTAGTGACAACATCTACAATGCAGGTAGAATTTATTGCAGTATATGAAGGAATGTGTGAAGGGCTATGGATTAGAAATTTGTTGATGCAAACTAAGATTTTAAGTCATATAGTTTCTGATGCTCTTGTAATTTATTGTGACAATGAGGCAGCTGTGTTCTTCAGTAAAAACAGTAAAAGGTCAAATAACTCAAAGCATATCGACCTCAAGTATTACAGTGTGAGGGAGAGAGTTAAACATGGTGAAATTTCAGTATTGAGTATAAGCACAAACTTTCAGCTTGCAGATCCATTCACTAAGGCATTGTCAGTTGCAGCCTTCAAGAAACATATCGAGAACATTGATGTTTTACCTAGTTTAGGTTCTTAAGTTTAGTGGGAGCCTAATTTAGCTAAGAGAAAATAATTATAAGTTTTGTAATTTTCTGAGTTCTTGTAATTTTGATAGTTGTGATTTTCAATTCAGTTATTATCACAACTTTATGTATTATTGAATTTTGATTATCAATAAAATTCTCAAGGTATTTCATTCAAGTTGTGTTACTACAATTTTGTTAAAATTCTCTGCAACTTTTATTTTGTGTTCTTGATTTACCTAAATGTCAGATGGTCTTGTAACTTCAGTGAACATGTTCCTTCAGTTTAAAGTACAAACATTAAGACCATCAGTGTTTTCAATTTTGCTTGAGTTTCATTTTGAAACATTCAGTTGGACCATTTAAGTATATGATCTTCTGGTAATACACGATGTTCATATACTGCATCATTTTGTTTTTAATAGCATATGTGGAATGCAGGGGCTTATGTTAGTGGTCTGGAAGTGCTGCATTTTGTTAAAGTGTATGCTTTTCCTTGCTCTGCATAAGTTACTGTGTTTTGACCATGTTGAATGGATTTTGAGACTTTTCCTTATTCTGGTGCACACTACAGTTGGTTGTGAACGAGTTAATGTTATTCAGTTTTGGTTGTCCTTGATAACCAGTGATAGTCCTAGTGGGAGATTGTTAGATCAAAAGTGGACTCATCACAAGTTATCCTAGAGTAACTAGGAAACCATCAAATACATTAAATCGTATACAACATGGATTTGGAAAAGAATCAACCTAGATATCTAATGTGATAGTGTATTTATCATTGGATTAGGAATCCATTAATTGGACTACAAGAAAGTCCTAAACTGTGATGCATTAGGATTCTTAGATACAAGACTTGATCCTTAAGGAAAACTTTTATGGGAGGATTCTTAGGACTAGTACTTGTATAAATAAGAGGTTAGGGTCCCTGTTATCACCACCGTTTTACAAGCATAGTGTTCTGCCCATTCAGAAGCTACAGTTGGTGAATAGTAGAAGACTTGGACCTCGACTTGTTCTTTTGTTTTGCAGCTGCAGCAATGGCTTCTACTTATGATGTCAATGGTATGTTTAAAGCCAATAATGAACATGTAATGTGTGAGCTTGTTTGTAATTTAGTTTTACAAGATTAACTACTACAACGAGTGACGAACATATGCAATCAATTAGTATTAAGATATAACTATCCAGTTAAGGTCGACACTCAGAAACAAAACTTCTAGTAACTTGTGTTGCACCAGGAACTGTTAACCTTATTACTACTAGTGTTGCGGTATATAATTTCTCAACACAAGTATAACAGAAAAAATGACAGTGAAATCAATGCCTCCACACACAGACACCATAGATTACTGAAAATTGCATATATCTGCCATATCAAATGTAGTGAGTCCAGCATCAGCATATTTAAGGATAGCATCAACAGCATTGTCTCTATCAATTCGACCCCAGCCCCCGCTGGTCTGCCACATCCCATTCACAACCCTACATATGTCTAATGCATCCTTCCCATTCTTAACCACAACTCGTCTGTTATCTTCAGTCAACACACACCCAATTGGAGACGTGATCGAACCAAACGTGAATTTGCTTAGAGAATAATGACCCAACAACTCTGCCATTCCAAATAATGCAAACAAACACAACGCCCTCTTCTTCTTCTTCTTCTTCTCCTATATCAATTTGACATGCTACAAATTTTATCTTATCTAGCTCAAGTCCTCAACCATTGATTTTGTACTACTGGTTTTGCAGGGCAGAATTGTAAAACAAAAAATGTAAAACCACGTGGATGTTTATCTAACAGAAGTGCCACGTGGCACAGTAAAACCTAGAAATTTACTATATACTAAAGCTCCTACACTGTTTATTAAACAGTGATTTGGCTTCAAGTGGTTGGACCATTTTGCCCTCGCTTCAATTTTTTTTTTTTTCGGGCTCTACCTCGGATCTGGATATCTTCGCATTGTTTTGCTCTTTCTTCTACAATCTTCTGACCATCTTTATCAATTGTTGAGAGAGAGAGAGATCGGTTGTGTGTGTTTGCTTCGCACGAGGAGGTAGAGAGATAGATCGGAGGGAAAGTTTGAATCCTCAATCCGGGTTTAGAGATAGAGAGAGTTAGAGAGATCGGTTGTGTTTGTTTGCTTCGGACGAGGAGGTAGAGAGATAGATCGGAGGAAAAGTTTGAATCTTCAATCCGGTAATTGTCTCGCCTAATTCTCAGGGCTGGTTGCACTTGGATGTGAATATTGTGGGTTTTGTTTAAAGTTGTGGTCTTTCGATGGAAACTTGGGGCCTCCGATTTGTGAATTTTTCATTGCTTTGTTTTTTTGGTGAAATTGGGTTTTTGGTTTGTTTGTTTGATTTGGTTTTTTTGCTCCATTGTTCCTGGTTTCTGTGATAATAGTGTTTGTTTGTTTATTCTAAATAGGAGTCTGGGTTTTGGGTTTCTTGCCTTTGTTTTTGTTCTGAGTTTCCAACCTTGGAATTGATTGTAGGCTATGTAGAAATCTGATGATAAGAACCCTCTTCTTATTGTTTCTTCTTTTCATGATCAAAGTAATCAGCAAAAGAAGAACCGACGGTTTCATTTTCAGCAAAAGCAAAATAAGAATTGGGGTTCAATTGATTTGATGGCTTCAATTACATGATGCCTGTTTTTATTTTTCTTTTTATTATGAACAGACATAATGTTTAACCTTCTACTTAAATGCATTATTCGTGGGTGAAGCTATTTGGTTGGCATTGATTCCTATTGATCTTTCTACTGTTAACTGAAGCTTATCTGATTCAATTCTTAATGTATGCGATTTGGTTTCCTTCTGCAGCCTGGGTTTTAACTTTTCAACAGTTCCAAGATCCAAATTTTTTGTTTTCAATCTTTCATCTTTGATATGATTTAGTAAATTGTCATTCTTTTCCATTAGTAAAAGATTTTTTTTCTGCTGATAAGTGATAAGATTGTGAGTTTGTGATGATGTGAGAGGTTTATTACAAGTTCTATATACTTTACAGTTTAAAGTTACCAACTGATGTATGAATATGGCCGAAGAACATATTAGATTAGTACTTATTTTTCCATTGTTTTCTTAGTACTTATTTATGAGTAATTTTATTCACACATCCCTAATTTCTAAATACACATCCTCAAACTTTTTTTTGCCATTTTTTCCCTCGATTTTTCCACTTCTACCCTTCTCTCTTCCTCTCCTCTCTCTCACATGCACTCTGCCCTCTCTGTGCGGAGCCCAGCTCTATCTCTCAGGTCTCAACCTCTCTCTCTTCTTTGAGTTCTCTCTCTCCACACCCCTTCACCTCTATGTCCAACACTCCAACCTCTTTTTCTTTCTTTTTAGTAACATACCATAACACAACTTAGATAGCAAGCTTATTAAATTGAAGATCATGAAGAAATACTGAACAAGTAACTCCAATTAATTAGAAGAGAGAGAGAGAGAGATTGAAACAGTCAATGTGTTTGTTAAGTTCATTAGTAAAGTGGCAGAGAAGATCATGGAGAATTCTTTTGAACAGTATTCATATCCTTCCATCGATTTGCAGGGATTTTTTATTTTTTAGATGAGAAAGGGTATAGAAGGAATTTAAATTTTTACAAAAAAGCAGGATGTGTATTAAACAAACTGAGTTGTGTAAATAAAATTACTCCTTATTTATCCATTGTTTTCTTCTGCAGCATTGATTGTAATTAGTAATTATCATATTATCTGAAGAAATTAATTCATATGGTCGTTTCAAATATAAAATGTAGGAAGTTGTTCTTACTTGGTTTCTATAATGAGAAGTTGTGCTTCAGTGTTGTTGTCTTATTTATGTTTTATGATTTCTTGATATCTAAGCTACAAAGTTATTAAAACCAAAGTTCACAAATCAATAGAGATGGGTCCTGTTATACTTCTTTATGTATGTAGAATGCAGCCTTCTTCTGAAGCTTAAATGCTTTTTCTGATATTTCCATTTGCTTTATTGTGCAGACCACAATAAAGTTCCTTGGTTTGCTGAGTTCTTCTTTGGTTTGATCAAAGGCTGTGGTTTTGGTAGATTTTGACAGAGTGAGGATTGCAGGTTTGGAAGTTTTTTTTTTTAGCTTTATTCCTTTTTTTTTATTATTATTAATTTTTTTTTTTTGAAGTAGTCGGGTTTTTGCGTTGTTGTTTGTTTAGAATTCATGCATATATGGGTTTTTTGATTTAGGGGTTGTGATTGTGTTTCGGATTGGGATTTCGGAATTGATTGAAAAGGTTTGAAGTTATGTTTCTGATGTTTATGTGTATCGAACTAATGTACGGTTTGACGCTATGTTTGTAAAGATTATTGTTGTTTGGGTAATTAAAACATATGCCTTTATAATTTCCTAAATTTCCTGCTTTAACTGCTTGATCAAGCTATGATTCAATTCAGTCAGAGATTACAGGTCCAAAAAAGATACTTTGTCTTGGCAACAGTATGTTTCTTCTGCTTTTCGATGACAAGTACTAATACATTTTTCCAAGGGGTGTTTCTTTCTTTGGTGGATGCATTGTCTTATCTGATTCAGTTGTTAATGTTCTGGGTTTTGGGTTTCTTGCCTTTGTTTTTGTTCTGATGGATTGGCTTATATATATATATATATATATATATATATATATATATATATATATATATATATATATATAGACATTTTAGCACTATTCTCAATGTAAAGTGTATATCTGGAGTAAAACTAATTCAAAGAATGAATGATTGTTATACATTTGAGTTTAGCTTGGATAGCAGGTATTGCAGATATGAGCAATTTTCAATGAAATGGTTTTATTACTAATGTATTATGAAATGATTTTTACATAATTTTCAATAAAATTATGTGAAATCTTTAATTACTAATGTATTTTTTCTTTCGTCATAGCAGAGAGGCTGTGCGCACATTAGCAAAGCAGAGCAACTGGTGGAGTTCAATGCAGCTCCACGTTTTATTCTATACTTATTTTGGCTAGGAAAACATAGATATTTTGGTATCTGTTTTGCTTGCATTGTGATGTGGGTATCTGTCTTGCTTTGGACTGAATTTTTTTTTGTCATAATTCTAGCTCTGAAATCTTAGAATAAAAGTACCAAAAGCCATCTCTGGAATCGTATAATTGTCAATACTGAGTGACTACATTTTGTATCCATTAGTATTCAAATGTAATATACATGATTATTCAAAATTAGGTCACTTTAAAACAAATTGCAAACAACGATTGCTCCGCAGCAAATCGCGGGCACATTTTCTAGTCAGAAATTGAGAGACTTACAGTGGTCGGCCATGTCGAAGGTGGAGAGGCCGGCGTCGGCGTAGCGGAGCATGGCCTCAACGGCGTCGTCTCGGTCGATGCGGCCCCAGGCGCCGCTGGTCTGCCACATTCCGTTCAGGACTCGGCATATGTCCAACGAATCGTTGCCGTTACTCACTGTGACTCGGTTGGTCTCGCTGCTGCTGCTCACCTGAGTTGCCTCGCCGACGCACCTGACCGAGTTGGACCGCGGTCTGGGCCGAGTTGAAAATGGTGATTTGAACGACGTCAGATTGGGCAGGAGGTTGTGTAAATGGAGAGTTGCCATTTTCGCGGGGAGTGTGGAAGCAATTGGCGGTAATTGGTGAAGGCTCGGAAATGAAATGATAAGGCGATGTTCAGAATATGTAAAAAGGGCAACTCCAACTATAGTGATGTCTTATTATTAGTTTTTTTGACAAATTTAACTATAATATTAATTGATATTTTAAATAAATTTCTGATTGTTTTTTTAAATTTTTGTCCGACCATTTGTTTAGTTAAAAGATTTTACACTTTAATATCAAGTGTTGAATTTAATTTTACGAATTTCTTGGACCGTTAGATTCAAAATAATTTGTTTAGTTTCTTAATTTCATAACCCGAAAGGCCGAAACTCATGTGTGACCCGGGTTGCAATTCAAGACATTTTGGAGGACTAGGCATTGGTTTGAGACCTCTTTTAGCACTACTTTTATTATGACTCGGCTTATGACTAGGCATTGGTTTGAGACCCTCATTTGTTGTGCTTGGATTGGTTGGTCTGACTACAACAGTCTCATTTGGACACTTGAAAGGCCTAGGGCTGGGACCGGGTCGGTTCCTGTTAAAAAACTTAGGAACCGACACCGAAAACTACATACTACAAACGGTTCGGGTTTAAAGGAAAAAAAAATTAAAACCGAACTAGAACCGAACCGTTTCTAATCGGTTCGGTTTGTGCTTTTTCTCGGTTCTTAAACAATCTGATACTTGCTGGGAACCATCTCTTTTCTAGGCCCCAATTTCTCAGCTCCAACCCTTGAAAGCTTATCTGAAAGAAGTCAAGCAAACCCAAATAGAATCAGAATTAGAAATAAGGAACAAACTTATGAATGATTGTGAATTTAATGTATAAACTGTTTTTATAAAATAACTCAAACTGCCCAGCAAATAAAGAATTGAACTTTCGAATTCTAAGCTTGTGAATACAGCAACCACAGAAACCCAATTTTATCCAAATAACCAAGTTTATACTCCAATTTCTATTAAACACTAACTCCACCGATGAACAATTAGTCCAGCCCCTACAATTCATTATTTCAATATCCACTAAAACCTACCTCAATGAGAGACTCGAGCTTCTGCTGAAGACTTTGCATTTCTCCTCAGCTTCCTTGAGCGCAGATTACAGACTCCACAGCCACTGGGTGGCAAAAGAAACTCGAGATTGAGAGAGGAGATTGAAGAATTTGATATCGTATCAGTGAAAGATCGGTTTTTGGAGACTGGGAAAAGTTGGGAGTTTTAATCTGGGGGTTTCATGTTTGGGTTGGAGATGACTAATAAACAATAGGTGAATCTGTGGGTTTTCTGTTTTCATCGAGAGATGAGTTCTGGTCTTTGAGAGAGAGAGAGAGAGAGATAGTTTTTTAGGACTCATTTTTTTGAATAGACAATTTGGAGTGGATAAGGAACAGACAAAAAAAAAAAGGCCTTGAGTGGAGAAGATCAGAAGATAGGATATTGACAGGTGGATAATAAGATCTACCTATTATCATTTATCTAGTAGTTCGGTTCTGCACAAGTTTGAAAAATAAAAACCGGAACCGAACCGTTGTTGCCATATAAAGAACCGAACCGAAAAACATGTATGTCAATATATTGATCAAAACCGAACCGAACTGGATTTTTCGGTCCGGTTCGGTGCTGTTTATGAGGTTTCACGGTTCCAAATCCCAGCCCTACTTGAAACCATGGTCGGAACTAACCTAATGTGTTAGTCATTTTGAATTTCAATACCATTTACTTAAAATTTTATACTGTTTCTAATAGGGAGAACAACATTGTAATCCTAGTTTACTCGACTCACAGCTTGAGTGTTTTTTGGGTACCTAAAGATCATGTCTTCAAGGTCTGAATTTAACTTTATACGATTTATTTTTGTATTTTAAGACGCTTAATTAAAAGAAAATTAAACTCACAAGAGATTTGGATGCTTTTTGGGTACCCAAAAATTAAACTCAGCAAAATGATTTAAGATAATAACTATGAACTTCAAAAATACAATTCATCACTCCAAAAAAAGGAGAACAACTTAACATTCTCATATAAAGGTAGCCTTCTTTCTTCCTTTATGTTGATGATTTAATAACCAACTACCGTTACTCTACCAAATTCATATCTCATCACTAACTTCTTCTTTTTTTAAGGAAGAATTAAATTGCACAAAGACAAAAATTGTACAAGACAAGACAGAACAAAAACAAAAAGCTACTACCTAAAGGGCAGCTCAAGGACATGCAAATTCCAGTAGCACACCCGTACAAGACATTACCAACCAAGCACCATAAGATGAAAAGTGATGCAGCAGCATGATGTGAAAAATGTTGCAGCAGCCAAAAGGAGAGAACAGCAGCAGCAAAAGAAGAATAATGCAGCAGCAGCACTCAAATAAATTATAAGGCCACCCAACTGCAGAATCAACCCAGTGAAGAACATATTGGCAGCAAACCAAGGAGGCAAACAGGCATATGTTTGCATTACGGGGAGGAATCAATGAGATAGAAATCAATAAAACAACAAGCACCTCAGCAACCATTAAACAAACCGATATTCTGGTAGACCACAGAGGTTTCGCCCATAACCGATATCTCATCACTAACTTAGGCCTCGGGATTGAAAACAAACACCAGCCCCCACTGGTCAAGCTCTGAGGTCTAGGAAGCAAGCTACCTTATTTATGTGCTCTAAGACTACGACTTCAATACAAGTCAGGAGCAATAGCGAAGCCAAGCCCGATAGGATTTTTTATGTCGAAAGCCCCCTTTTTCTAGCTATCTTATAACTGACAACTAACGCAAGCTTACTCAACAAATCTCATAATATAAGTAAACGCTTGTTCACATATCGCAACTAATAGGGAAAAAAAAAACTACTAGACTAGCCTAGTAGTTGAGTGCTCCTTATTGTTTGGATTTTGATTGGCTTCGAGCTTCCCGAGCTCTATGATATTGGGAACTCTGCAAGGGTCTTATTGGCTTAGCTAGCATTTGACAAACTCACACCAAATGAGATCTAGAGTCTTGGATGAATCCTGGGTTGATCAACCCCGATGGCTTAAGCCTAGTGAGTAACCTGATTTAGAGAGGTAATCGTTTGACAAATCCTCTAGGTTATTCAGAGTGAATGAATATATAGATCGAGGAACCCAAAAGAGCAATGAGTGTCAGGGGGGTTTCAGTCATACTCAGATGGGCCCTTACTCTTTCTATTCTAGGGTTTTTTTTGTGTTCTTGTTCAAACACACGGGCATACTCCTTGCTTCTGGGGATATTGATCTGAAGCTCGAGTACGGTCCGTGAGCTGTTTTTCTTCTCTATCATGACGAATAAATTGATTTAATGTGGGCATCGCTCTTTCCTTTGTCCTTCCCCCACCTATAACTAATTTGACTAGGTTAACAGAAGGGTGGGTTGGTTATATACTCTTATGCGCATTCCTTCCTCAAACCTTTCGGTATGTATTGCCCTCGATCAGATCCACCAGACAAAGAAACTCAATTTCGCATTACTACTGAGTCGTCAGACTAATCCATCAAGGAATTCGTGAAATTTCTATGGATTGCATTGGAGGAAATCTTGTATAATTCAGAGTCACCAAATTAAGCGGGCAGTTGTGGACAAAGTTCAAGCCACTTGAAAAAGTCAGTGTATACTCAGAGCATTACCCTAAAAAAAGTTCAAGAAGTTATGAGTAGTGGTAAACTCTGAAAAATGGAAACATGGGATGAGTTGGCTGATAAAGATAGACTTTATCTCGATCTCTTGTCGGTAGGGTCTCACAACCAAAAATAACTTGCTTCATTCAAGCAATGAACTAGAGTAGTTAACTGTGTAGCTTAGTCAATCTCCTCATATGATGGCTGAATTATGAAAATGAAAGCAACATTTGATTATACTCAATTAGCAACTACAAAAAAAAAAAAAAAAAAAAAATAGGCAATTACATGCAATTTTTTCTTGTTCCTCTCAATTGTTCACTTTTTTTTTATTATCCTTTTCAATTTTCATATATAAATGACCTTTTTTTTTTTTTTGAAAGTTTAAGTTTAGAGTTAAATACTGTTTACTCCCTATACTTATAGGGTTTAATCGGTTCAGTCACTGACCTTCGAATTTCACCTAAAAAGTCCCTGAACTCTCAATTTCCTCTCAATTTGTCCTTGCCGTCAAAGACTCCGTTATTTTGCTGACGTGGCGGTCGTTTTCCCCCTAAAAAGTCTATTATACCCTCACTTATTATTATTATTTTTTTAATTAATTTTATTCTCTCTCTCTCTCTCTCTCTTTTTTTACCTCTTCTTCTTCCACATAGGGCGTCTTCTTCTTCTTCCAAAAACAAACCCAAAATAAACCCAGCTCTCTCTCCATCTCTAGACCTTCGACGACGCTGAACAATTGAAATTGAACAAAAACCCCAAACTCCAACCTTGAACAACTACAAGAAGAAGAAGAAGAGCCCCAAAACGACGAAGATGCCCCTTTTCTCTCTACCTTCTTCTTCTTCACACCCAAATTAATCACCATAACCACCACTGAGCTCTCTCTCCATACCCAACCACCAATCCCATTACAATCAACACTAAGCCTAAATGCCTTCATATCTTCATGAAATTACCCTTTACATTCTCAGGAAACCCACTTCATCACTTCAGATTTACTAGGCCTGATCTGGAAATACATAGTGGAGAATGAACAACTCTTTCATTCTTACGAAACTCTGCTCGTCAGCTAACTTCGGCGGCTAAAATCTCCATCTTCTGTTGCTCAGATAGTCACGACTTCTTCATAAAAGTTGTTCAAAATCGAGTCTTCTAAACTGTATTCAAATTTCATGAAAATCCAACGGTTGAATCTTCCAAAATCAAGGTAAAACCAATGACTGTTCATACAAAATTCTGTTTTGAGATGAAATGATGAATTGACTCCAATTCGTATTTACATGTCCTATTTCCTTTCAAATCCAGTCCCTCTTCGAAATGGGTCCAGTTCTTCTCTTGAGATTGAATTCAATTCATGAAGTACTCATTTCAATCTTGAGCAAGTTGAAGCCATCAAGGAGAGAGAGGCAAAAGGAGAACATATGCAATCTGGGTACCTCGCCCAGCCCAACACCAACGCCGCCCAAGCTGCCCAGCGCCCTCCGAAACCCGCCTATCTGTTCTGGGTATTTGAGTTTTTGGTAAGGTTTTTCTGGGTGAAGTGTTTTGATTCAAAATCTCATTTGGGTATTTGAGTTTTTGTGAGGTTTTCTATCAAGATCGAATTTTTGGGTTTATGTTAGTTTTGGGGCACACATTTTGATTGGAATTGGGTCCAGTGTGGTTTGGAATGAAGAAAGTGATGGGACTGTACTCGATTGAGCTCACTAAGTTGTGAATGAATCGAAAAAATTGAATTGAATTAGGTGAGGTTGGTATTTGGTATTTGTTGATGTAATGAAAGTTGCATGCAAGTAATTATAGTTCTTAATCATCGAACATGGTTTTGCTGCAGTTAACGAAATCCGGGATCTAGTGATGATTCTGGTCATGGGTATGCATATTCTCGATCTAGTGAGAAGATGCTGGAGGATGAGAGCTTCCGGATAATAGAGGGTCTTTAACCAGACGGAGATAAACAGAGGAGAGGAGAGATGTGGAAGGAGAAGAGGTAAAAAGCAAAAAGAATAAAATTAATTTAAAAAAAAAAGAGTGAATGAGGGTATAATAGACTTTTTAGGGGGGAAACGACCGCCACGTCAGCAGGATAACGGAGTTTTTGACGGTAGGGACCAATTGGGAGGAAATTGGGAGTTCATGGACTTTTTAGGTGAAATTCGAAGGTCAGGGACTGAAACGATGAAACTCTATAAGTATAGGGAGTAAATAGTATTTAACTCTTAAGTTTAAGTTAAGTGGGGTTGTCTATGATATTGAGATTTTATCATACACTCATTTTATATCTTAATGAATTAAAATTATAATTTAATTGACCCAAATTTACCACATTGACAACAAATTTATCACATTCGTTTTACAAAATTTAATTATTAGTCTAGGAATTAACTACAAGTTAGTTGGGAAATTCTATGGTAGTTGTATGTATGTGATACACTCATTTACAAATCTGACAACAATTTTGTTGTCATTGTGGTAAATAGAGTTATTTTTTGGGTAATTTTAGTTCTATTACAGGTAATTACTTCACCTATGATATTTTTACAAGTTTATGAACAAATTGTTGTTGATGTAGTAACTTAGTTCAATTATATGTAAATATGTAAAACAAATGTGATAACTTTGTTGTTAATGTTGTAAATTTGGTTCAACTAAATTGTAATTTTGGTTCAATTATATGTAAATGAGTGTATGATAAACATCCAAGTACTCTAGACAACCCCCAAGTTAGTTTATGTACTTGTCCCAAGGGGAGCATACATGGGGCACGTTCCTCATCAGTATTTCATATCTATTTGTTTGTCATGCTCTTGAATCGTCGTGTTCAAAATGTAAGCCGAAAGACCCAATTGTTTTCCATATATTCAAGCCATTTCCTCCTTTTGAGCCCGAGCATTGCTCGGTTTGGTCCGACTAATTTTCACTAAAAAAATTGCCTCACTCTACTTAGAAATTTCTTGATAACTTTGAAGTATGGTTACTTTGTTGGTAAAAACAAGAAACTAGAAAAGCTGCATTTTTTGGCAAATACAAGAAAGTAGAAAAGGTGGATTTTTTCCCAAGTTAAACCTCATTATGCTAAAAAGTTTCTTGTTGTTGCCTTAGTACGTTGGTTCTAACTTTTGGATCAGCGCTACTACAGTTGTCAGAGCCGGCCCTGGCGGTAGCTACCTGAGGCAGCGCAGCTTCTGGGCGGCCTCTGAAGCTTTGAGTTCCAGTATGCTTAGTATAATATATATCAACTTTGCGAGTTTGAAACTGGTTGGTTGTGTTAGTGCGGTGGTGATGTGGTCTTTGCTCTATCTTGGTAATTGGGGTTCGACTCCTTATGATGACTTTTGAGATATGAGTTTCTCCTTCTTTTGTTTTACATTTTCAGTTCATTTTTTTCTTTTATAATCTATAAACAGTAACATAATTTTTATTATATACTTTTTTCTTGATATTATTTTTATAATGGAAAAATGATTTTCTATAGCTATTAGAATTATTTAAACATCATGTAAGGCCACATTTTAACTATTTGCCTCAGGCCTGTACAATCTCAGGACTGGCCCTGACAGTTGTACAGAACTCTAGAGCTACATTCGATTGCACTAAATGAAAACATTGTAAATATTCCTAGCCTTCTTTAGTTGAGCTAGATTTTGATGGTTTCGTTCAAGGATAAGATAGAGTAGCTAGCCTTTGAAACATCACTCAAATTTGGTTTTGTCACTAAAAATTCAGGTGGTGCGGCTCTGAGGTTTTATTTTTTGACAAATATTGAACTTTCATTGAAATAGAAAAGAAACATACAAGCTGAAGAACAGGAAAAAGTAATGGTAGGTGAACCACTTTTTGGGTACCACCTACATCTCACTTTACATGCGCGCGGCTGATGTAGCAAAATGACCAACCTATCATAGAATTTCATTGAATTACGTGTCTGTGCCACATCAGTTGCCACGGATGGTGGGATGAAAGCAGTATCCAAAATGGTGGTTCACCTAGATTCATTCAACAGCAAAACACCCAAAGAAATAAATAAATAAACCTGCTCTATCAGACTGAAGAACAACAAACCAAGAAAATAAAAAGGGCTAAATACTAGTTAGTACCCTGTGGTTTAGGTCCAAAATCAATTCAGTCCCTGGACTTCTAATTTCATCAAAAACACCCCTGCACTTTCAATTTTGATCTAATAGGTCCAATTCGTTAATATTCTGTTATGGGTTCAAGTTATAGTTGGATTATTTGTTGAAAAACTAATTATTTTTAATAGTAGGACTCACTCCTAAATTGACTATGCAGACCACCTCGACACCACATCATAAAACATAGGCTATATATGAGCCACATTAACAAGTTAAATAACTCAATTGTCGGAAAACTAACAAATTGGACCTATTAGATCAAAATTGAAAGTGCAGGGGTGTTTTTGATGAAATTAGAAGTTCAGGGACTGAATTGATTTTGGACCTAAACCACAGGGTAGTAATTTGTATTTAGCCCAAATAAAAACAAAGCAAAAAGCCCAGATTTCAAACAAAGACATCAGAGCACAAGAAAACAAAGAAATTAACTAACTAAGTTAGAGCTGGTCCTGCATTGTGAAGGAAAAATATGAGTGAAAGAGGAATGTGGATTGTGAATCTAATCTGAAGAACATATCCCCCTACGAGTTAATCAAGCAAGTGGTGCGGCTCTGGTTTGCCATATATTTAACGTCGCCAGGTTTCAAATTTCGGTTTTGGTTTCGATTTCAGTACTTCAAATTTAAGGAAATTTTGGAGAAAGTTTCGATTTCGGTGAAAATTTTGGTTAAAAAAAATCACATTAATTGCATTAATAAAATGATTTTTTTTTCAAATTAAACTTTTACATAGGCTAAACTAACCTATAATAAACCTATTTACAATGTACCGCTCTAAAATTATACATAAATAATAGAATTGTGATATTTAATATGGACGAGTAATTAACTAGTACTGTAGTAGGTTGCTAAACTAGTGTTTTTATCTATATGTAATTATAAATGTATATTGATAATGTGAATGTGATTTACTTTTTTTTTTTTATGGCTGGAACCCAATGAGATGCTTGGCCATCACGTCTTTTTCACTAATAATTAGAAAAATACAATGGGGGACGTAATACCAAAACCCCGTGAATGAAAATGAACAAGTACAACAAAAGCAATATAAAGTATTAATAATAAGAGCTACTACGATGTGGTGGTTCGACCCATATGGTTGAACTGCTTCCATTTAGTATCATACAATACTGCTCCCAAGTACATGAATTTTGGAAATGGTTTTGGTACTTCGTCACATGTGTATTGCATGTGTGTTGATCTCTTCCCACATGCAATCCATATATCGGATATTGTGGAATTACCCAATATGGTGTTTCATTGTATGAAGCATACGGCATTTAGGACGAAGTATGATAAAAAAAAGGCCATATGTGCTTCCACCTTGTGAGCTTGATCCAATTCCGTAAGAACTTTCTGAGGTTGAACTCATTTCATGATGAGGATAATGAGAACAAAATGAGTTAGGGTTATCATTATATTGAGTTCCTATGTCCATTGAGCCAAGACTTGAAGAAAGTGATTCAGACTTATTTAGAGATAAATGGCTATCATGTCTTCCTTGTGTATCCCTAGCCCCATAATTGTATTCAAGATTTGCGCTAGGATAAGTAGTATGATCATCACTACTATATTGTTTGTAGTGCCATGATTTGCCACTCCCCCTGTCATTTCCATAATTCGCCTCACGATTAGTGTAGTCATAACTACTATTGTCATACGAGTTATCACGTCCACTACCACCATAGCCACGATGGCTGCTACCACCACCAGTATTACCACCATCACCATCATCATCATCATCATTATCAATTGATTTTTTACTAGTGCGCCTCTTGATAATTTATAACCACTTCCATCACTTTCATCAGAATGATCTCTTACTTCTTTCTTCATTACCGTATCCACATCAATTCTCATTCCACGAGCATGAGTTGCTATATTTGGATCTGGATTTCTTGCTACATCATCTAAATGTAAAGGTCGAACCCAATGGTATATTGGATCAGCAGTTTCCTTCACACCTATATCTGCAGCTATATTGAATAGGTCCAAATAACTAGTATTCGCAACTCTATCTGTTGTGGCTTTTGCATCTTGCAATTGTAACTTCATGTTGTAATAACAATACACAATTTGCTCAAGTTTGTTATGTGCCAGATGATTTCTTTGCTTCATATGGATAAGAGCAAATGTGCTTCAATTTTGCTCGCAAGCAGAAGATGATGTGGTTTGAGGTAGGATCTTCATTGCCAATTTACGATGTGTAGGTGCATCACCCCCATACATGTTCCACCACTCATATGTAGTCATTGATTTCCTCGCAGCAATGACAGCTGGTCTTCCAAATCCGTATAGTGAGTCTCTAAAGCTTATAATTTGCATGAGAAAGAATTATAAATGTTCATAAATGAAAATAACAATTAATCAGATATAGAAAATTTACCTCATTTCCGAATTGTGCAATGCTTATGGAGTTTGGGTCTAACTTTGCAAAAACTGAGTGAATGGCATCTAGTAGCTCTGGATCATCACGTACCAATTCCTTCACTATACTGGAACATTGGATTCAAATAATGAGCTACTGCATGTAATTGATGACACAATTGCTTAAACCATCTATCGTCCATGATTTTTCTGACCCAAACTATATTCCTGATTTCTTCCAACTTTGTTCTCGCCTTCTTAAATAAATCATACAACATTGGCATTGTCGAGTTAACCTCTATGTCAACTATTCGAAGAACACCGTATAATGGCTCATAAATAGACATCACTACTTGCACATTGTCCCAAAACATGTTTTCAAGAATGAGTTCCTCCATACGTCTTCCCTCCTTGCTTCGACTATATTTACTAGTAACCCAGTCATCACAAGTAAACATTTGTTTAAGTCCATCCTTCTTTTGAAAAAGGCTTTGAAGAGAAATGTAATTAGTGGCAAACCATGTTGGTCTTGGTCGAATCAAATCACCTTCACATATTTTTCTCATTAGAGCAAGCACCCATCCATGATTGTAGATATATACAGTCACAAGTCTAGCAATAGAAATCATATGACTTATCTTTGTCTTTTTACCAATATCTTCAAGCATTAAGTCGATGCAGTGTGCAGCACATGGAGTCCAATAGAAGTTATAACGTTTCGATAATGTTTTACCAGCCTTCACAAATGCTGAGCCATTATCGGTACATATTTGAACCACATTCTCCCTCCCCACTTCATTAATGACATCTTTAAATAGCTTGGCAAGGTATTTGTGCTCCCTTATATCACTTGACACATTGATAGACTTCAAAAACACAGTCTTACCCTTACAGTAAACCATGCAGTTAATAACTTGCATTCTTGTTGGACCGGACCACCCATCAGCCATTATGGTGCAGCCATATGTTTTCGACATTTTTCTTTGGTTATTGATATATTCAGTGATTTCCTTATGTTCCATGGCCAAATATTTGTTCATTATTTGAAACGAACTTGGCGGAGGAACATTTGGACACTCTTTTGCTCTAGTTATCATGTTTTTGTACTCATGAGATCCTGCTTTGTACGTAGGGATATTGGCATATATGAAAAACTTCCCACATAATCGACCAAGTTTCTCCTTGAGACTTCCCATTGACATGGAGTCGATGATGCTCTTTTGCTTTGCAGCATTGGATTTATAGAGTGACTATGGGAATGAAGCTTGAGGTTGGTCTCCATGCTCTTGTCGTACACTTTGTGATCTATCAAATTTTGGTTGGCTTCGACTTGTCCCGCCAAACCCTGAAACACCTCTACTTATACCTTGCTCCATTTTCCATTCTGATTGTCTTGATGCTCTCATAGCAGCTTTATAATCATGGGGATCTACATCCTGCTGACCTACAAAACCTTCATCTTCATCTTCGGAGTTCAATTGTTGTGATAACCCCAATCGTAATTCTTCTCAAGTATCACGTATTATTGATTCCTTTTGATGTTTTGCAGTAGATTTTCTCCTCATCCATTCTTTTACTAATTTTTAAGGGCTAAATACAAATTACTACCCTGTGGTTTAGGTCCAAAATCAATTCAGTCCCTGAACTTCTAATTTCATCAAAAACACCCCTGCACTTTCAATTTTGATCTAATAGGTCCAATTTGTTAGTTCACTACTACAAAAAAAGCATTTAAGGACTTTCGAAAAACGTCTTTAAAAACTTTAGATGACACGCAAAAAAAAGGTCATCTATCAAGGAGTCATTGTAAGTCATTTTTTAGGACGTTTAAAAAACGTCCTAAAATGTCTATTAGGACACTTAAAAAACGTCCTTGTAGCTCTAAAAGAATGTCATCTAATGTCTACTAAGACGTCACAAAAGCGTCCTTAAAACTCAAAAAAACGTCATGTAAAGTTTACTAGGACACATTTTAAGTGTCCTTAAATCTTCAAAAAAATGTCCTCAAATATTTACTAGGACATTTTGCAAATGTCCTCTTAGCTAAAAAACATGTCATTGTACATATTGGAGGACTAGCAAAAGATGTCTTTATAAGGTAAAAAAAACTGTCATATATTACATACGAGGACACGCAATGTACGTGTGTCCTTAAATTAAAAAAAAAAAACGTCATTGTAGACATTATATGATTTAAAAACAAAAAAGGGCAAATTAATGTCCTCCATTAACTATCAGAACGCACTATTTTTGTCATGGAGATTCCAAGCAATGTGTACAAATTATCCCAAGACTCGTGGCATCCAAAATACACATTGCCAACCGCAAGTCTTGGTGAGATTAGATTACATGTACTTCTAGTGCTTACAAAAACAAAAACTCAACTTAATATGTACTTTGCAAAATATACCAACCAAACTATTCTACATCATCTTGGAGTAATGTTTCAACAAGGTCAGCCCACTCTACTCGAACATCATCTATCTCTTCTTGATTGTAACTTTGGTTGTTGAACTGCAACAACAATCAATATAAAGCAATAAATTTCCTTTTATTATTTGTTTCCACAAGTAATACCAGCAAGCATGTACAAAATATATATATATATATATATATATAGTCTTGTTATTTTTTACCAAAACTAGCATAGAAACAATTTTTAATTGCAATAGGAATTATGCTAGCTATTTTGATCATTTAAGAGCTAACCTTGCTTCTTGTTAATATGGTTGGATCCTCAATGATTGCTTTCATGAACTTCATTACATAATATCCACATTCCACTTTTCCAGGTTGAGTAGGACACTACAAAGTTCAGTTAAGTAAATCGTAATAAGTAAGCATATCATTAATGGAACATCTCCTGTCAATTGATCATTCCACATATAAGCAACAAACTATATAAATCAATTATATAACATGGTCCTTGCATATTTTGGCATTTATTATCCATCTGATCACATTTGCATTTGCTCACAATAACAATAATAGATTCAACAGTCAGGTGCTATAACGACACATTTAAAACTGAAAGAAACAAGCATTTGAACAGAGAGAGAGAGAGAGAGAGAGAGAGAGAGGTGTATTAGTGTAATACCCCGAAAAATCCAAATTAAATTCCGTGGATTTATAGAAATGATTACGCGGTCTTGGGAGCGAGTACGAAGCTTGGAGGAGTGTGGAATTAGTTCGAACGATTTTATTTTCAAAAACGAACGTTATTTAGGGGGTCTCAAAAAGTGACTTTTTATACGTTCAAAATTTGGGAAAACTTCCTTCATGAAAGTTGTAGAGCGCATCGATACGAGTTCGTAGACATGTGAAACGCGAAAATCGGAGTTCGTATGATTTAGTTATGATTTTTCGAAAAAGTTTCCAGTTTGGTATAAAGCTTCCATTTTTAGAAATTTCCAAAAATATTTTCATTATTTTCCCTTTTGGGAAACTCAGCCTTTTCTCTCTCCCGAGCGGCGTCGACCTCTTCCCTTCGCCGGTGTCATTGTTCCTCTTCCGGCCACCTCTAGACGAACAACCACTTCCAGCAGCTTCGCCTCACTCCTCTGAAACCGTCTGTGGCAGCCTTGTGCCATCTCGTCGCCGGTAGCCGCCGTTGGAAGCTCGATCCGATTTGGTTTCAAAACGGTCAACGCCGGTTTTCTCCTAGCTCCGGCCACCAAAACTCACGATCCTTAGCTCCCTGGACTCGCCTCAACCTGCTGATCATCATCCCAGAAGGATCGCACCTGGAGTGACCGGATTCATGTTCGTCGGAGCTCGCACCGATCTAGATCGAACGGAACTTTCGAATCCGGATATCTCAAGCTGTAGAGCTTCGTTTCAAGTAATTATTGAACTGGGGAGATCACCTTGAGTTTCTGAACAAATCTCCAGAAGGAATCGAAGCGATTTGTGGAAGTTTTTACGTGGATCGGAACACCTGCCGGATTCTGGAATTTTTCCGACCACCGAAGCTTTCGATCGATATATCTCGAGCTACAGACCATATTTTTCTGTGATTCTTGAACCAGTGAGTTCACCTTGAGTTTCTTAACAACTCTCCAGAAGGGATCGAAGTCTGAAATTGAAGTTTTGACGTCGAAATCGAACCTCGCCGGATTCTGCAAATTTTCGCCGGATTCTGGAAATTTTCCGGCCACCTCGACTGTTCTAGGTAATTTCCGACCACTTCCTTTCGTTTTCAGACTTCATGCTAGTTAGGAAAGTAGTTAGGCTTAATGAGATGAAGAGGAGCAGCCTGGCCCCGACACCATTGGCGGTGGTCGGCGGCGGCTCTGCCACTAACTCCGGCGGCCATTTCCGGCCACCTCCGGGGGTCAAAAATATGGTTTCTGTACATTTTTAGATTCTACATTTAAATACGATCTTGTCAATATATTATACGCAATTTTTGGATATCGTATGATTAAGTTATGAATTTTACGATTTCGATCGATTTCAATCGTTCGATTTGTGATCTGTGAAGATCGGACCGTCCGATGGACTTGTAGTTTTGATATGTTGATCTTATGACTGTCCCAGTGGCTTTGTGTGGTCATGGGCGAAGATCTGACCGTTGGATCTTCGTATAATTGCTAAACAGTGATTAGGGAGGCGATTCGTGAGAATCCGTCCGTCGGATTTTCGTATAAATTGGTGAAGATGTTAGTAAGGACGATTCAGGAAGATCCGACCGTTGGATCTTCGTGATAATTTTGGAGGATGATCCTAAGGGCGATCCGTGAGGATCTGACCGCTAGATCATCGTTTAATTTCGATCCGACCGTTGGATCATCATTAATTTAGAATCCAACCGTTGGATTGCTGTATATGTGTGGTTTTTGAATAAATTGCTAAGTTAAGATTGTGTTGGATTAGGAGATTGACGGATCGATTTGTCGGACAATTTGTGAAATTGTTGTTGAGCTGTTAAGAAGACGCAGCTGGATTTGTGGTGAGTAAATCTCACATGGTTCATATTACGAACCAAATGTCGTTAATTTCTTTATTTATATTGTGATTGAAGTGAAAATGTGTTGGAATTACATTATATCATGTAATTGTTGTTTTTTTTGTGAGAAAACATAAGTGAGTTGAAGTGTAACATTTGAGTCAGATAAGACATTTTTTTTAAATGTTTTGATCTACGGATCTTGTCACAAGTGGTGACTAAGGCAAGATTTTCGTAAGCGTGAACCTTGGCCAAGGTGACACATTACGTAAAATTCAGTTAGAGCTCTAGTCTGTCTGCCATAGTATGACATGAATCAGCGAGTTGGACTACTCGGGATTCATGAATACAGTATGACATGAAAGTAGAGAGTTGAATTACTCTTGATTATGAATACATTTTTGAAAATTTCTAGTATGACATGAATCAGCGAGTTGGACTACTCGTGATCATGAATACAGTATGACATGAAAGTAGAGAGTTGAATTACTCTTGATCATGAATACACCTTTATTATTTAAAATGTGTCGAGTGGTGAGTGATGAGATTTGTTGGAAAATGGTTTGGAAATGGAGGTGGAATGATTTGTTTTGAGTTGGGTTGAGTGGTAAGGATTGAGGTTGGGGGTGTTTACTTGAGTTAAAGTATTTGTGAGATAATAAAATCAACCTTTCCTTCTTGTTTACTCATACGAGCTTTGCAAAAAGCTTACCGGGTTTTGTGTTGTTGCAATCCCGGTACACTATTCAAACGGTGTAGCGGGTAATCCTACAGGTCAGGAAAATCAGGAAGGTGATCGAGCTGCGTAGAGTAGCTGCATTTGTGTGAATCTGACTTTCTTTTGTGAGGTGTGTTATGCTCATTTGAGCTACATTTATATTTGGAGAGAGTGTGCTGTAATCAATAAACTCCTTGAGGATTTGGTTATGTAATATTGGGTGGTGTGAGGTGTGTTTGTTCTGAGAAAAAAATTCAGAACGTTATTGTAATAATTATTATTCATGTTTCGGATTTGAATTTGTTATTCAAAATTCGGGGCGTGACAATTAGTCTAAGGCACTTCAGCTTAAAAACTGAACTGAAACTGCAACAATCAATGTAGAGGTCATAATTTGAACAGATTACCTATATGATTTTCCAAATAGCATTTTTTTGATTCCTTCCTTTTTGGGCATTAAACATCCTTAGAGCCACAATCCCGACCTCATCCTTAGTTTGTTCATTCCTTCCACTGCACACGTGTATATGAACACATTCCCACAATCCAAACACAGACAACGAATCTAGTTAGGTTCACTTGCATGACGACTAACAAAATCTAAGAACATGTCAACCCCGACCTCATACTCAGGTGATCTCCAATCCATTTTGATCCAAGCTCTATTCATTCTAAGACAAGTAATGAACAAACTAATTATTAAGACCAACTCTAACTCTTAGTAGTAAGGGGATCAATACATGCTGCAGAGTTATGACTATTTTACCTTTTCATTTGACCAAGTTTTGAATGATTATAATCTATTACATATATATCAGAAAACAACATATATGAAATGGCAGAAAGTACATTCAAGTAAGGCAAAAATAAGGGATGCAATATCAACTATGTACAATATATATTGAATTCCTCTAATATTAAAGATTATATAAGCCAATCAGGTAAACTGTATATATAGTATATTGAATTAGTATATATAGTATATTAAATTAGCATACCTTTCCAATCCAATCAAAGTTTGCTCCAGAAAATGTTATGGAAAGATTCTCGTAATCTAAGTTCTTCTTAATGCCACCGACCTGTTATCATAAGCAACAAGACTAATCATAATCTTACTATATTACATTCAAGAACAATAAGGCCATAAACAAGTGTTCAGAACTTATCTATTTACAAAAATAGTAGTAAAATTTACATGTATGGACGTACTTCCTTTTTTGGGAAAAGCAACTCAGAACCTTCTCTATAATGTCATGTGTTCTGAAAACTTAATCAAGGATAGTTAGGAAATCTTCTCGAGGTTGATTCAAATGAGGAGGAATCTCCTCGATGAAGATTTAAGTGAGTAGAAATCTCCTTGAGCTTGATATAAGTAAGGAGAAAGCTGAAAGCTCTTCGAGAAAGATTCGAGTGAGATGAAACCTCCTTGAGAAAAATCATAGTGAGGTGCAATCCCTTCTAGGCTGATCCTAGTAGAAGAGAAAAATCTCTTTAGACCTCATCCTGTTCTATTGGATTCAAAAGAAACTCTTCGAGGAGAAATCTTCTCGAGAGAGATCCGAGTGAGGGGAAATCTTCTTGAGGTTGATTCAAATGAGGAGAAATTTCCCTGATATAGATCCTAGTGAGGAGAAATCTCCTAGAGCTTTTAAGTAAGGAGAAATCTCTTCGATGAGGCAAGGTATCTAAGATGAGGCAGCTGCATGCACCGATTAATGCTCACGTTGATAAGGAAACCTCATGCTGTCACTACAAAAGACTTGCTTCCTTTGTACTTGTTTATTTTTGGCCAAAAGCTAGCTCAAATTTTCAGTATCCTAGCATGAAATGTGAAGCATGACATTTTGACTTAAAAACACAACAAGACCTGAGAGTGACATTTTGACTTACTTCTTTAGTTATATATATACAACGAACTAGTTGGACCATTCATAGAGGAAAAAAAATAACAAATCCCAAACTCCATAAGAAATATAACAGCCAGTAGCTTAACCAGACTTACAGCAATAAAAAGAAAAGCATGAAGAAAACACTCCTATCTCTTTCAACATACTATTTGGGCCGTCTCGCAAGGGATGCATATATAGTACATAAAATGAAAGCGTTTCTTGAGTATGTATCCCCAGTCAAAATTTACACCTCAATCAAACTCCAAGAAAGGAACCTATGTAACAAAATAACAAAATTCAAACCTTACACAAAACTCCATGCTGAATATGTCTACTTTACATCAAGGAACCCCATTGCACAAAATAACAAATCCCTAAACTCTATTCCATAAGATTGCTATCTTATAATTGATATTGAAACTGAAATGTTGTCCTAGAAGCAGTGAAATTTAACATGATGACTGTAAATTTTCTAAATGGATCATCTCAGAATAGAAGAAGAAAAGAAAATGTCTTTAGCTGCCATATTTCCATGAGAAGAGAAGACACTTACCAAGATGCAATTTCAAAATTGATCTCACAAACTACTTCATCTTTCTAAGCGTGTTCACCAGTTCTCAACAATCAAGTCATCTGTAGATATTAATTGCAGAGTCAATATCAATTCCCAAACAAACAAAACAGTAATGAAATTTAATAAAACCTAAAACGAAGATGGAGAAAAGTAAAGACAAACTCAAAATACCCAATCCAAATCATGAATAAATCCAAGAGATAAACAACCCAGAAATAGATTCAAAGCAATTACTTAAACAATAGAGAAATTGGAAACTCGGTACCTTACGAGAACTTTACCTACTCAAAACAGAGATAACCCGGAGGCTTGGATAATCGGTGTTCGTATGATCAGAGAGGAACACAAGTTTTTTTCTTTTCTGCTCGCAGATATGAATGTTAGGTTTGCTAAAGTGAATAGGATTAGAGGGAAAGTGAATTTGGTATATTGCCATTTGGGTACAAATCTCAAGTGTTGCAGAGAGAAGATTTGGGGATACTCAAAAATTGTAGAGGGAAACTTTAGATGAACAGGGAACATTTGGCACTGAGAAGTTTTCAAAACTTTTAGATATGTAGGGGGAATCGAACTCTAGACCTCAAGCCTAGTGAGATATCAGTGTGTTTTGCTCATTTTAAATGTTTCAAGACTATCATTACTTTGTCCTTATACATATATAAGGACGTTGACTTTGGTTCAAGGAGTGAGAGCCTTTGCTTTAACCATAGGGCAAACAGCCTATCATGTCGTTGTAGACATGTAAAGACATTTTTCAAATTATGTGTCCTTGTAAAAATTAAGTGGGTGTCCCGAATCAAGATTTCTGTAGTAGTGGTTTTCCGACAATTGAGTTATTTAACTTGTTAATGTGGCTCATATATGGCCTATGTTTTATGATGTGATGTCGAGGTGGTCTGCATAGTCAATTTAGGAGTGAGTCCTACTATTAAAAATAAATAATTTTTCAACAAATAATCCAACTATAACTTGAACCCATAACATAATATTAATGAATTGGACCTATTAGATCAAAATTGAAAGTGCAGGGGTGTTTTTGATGAAATTAGAAGTACAGGAACTGAATTGATTTTAGACCTAAACTATAGGGTACTAACTAGTATTTAGCCCAATTTTTAAACTTCTGGTGGTACCTTATCACAAACTCATGTATTCTTGGCAGGATCTAATCCAGTCAAGTGAAACTTAAATCGAGTGATACCACCACTCTTTATGACCGTATTACAAAACTTGCATACTATACCTTTTGTTTGGCGTTGATATTGTAATACCCCGGAAAATCCAAATTAAATTCCGTGGATTTTTAGAAATGATTTCACGATAGTAGGAGCGAGTACGAAGCTTGGAGAAGTTGTGGAATTAGTTCGAACGATTTTATTTTCGAAAACGAACGTTTTTAGGGGGTCAACAAAGTTGACTTTTTATACGTTCAAAATTTGGGAAAACTTCCTTCATGAAAGTTGTAGAGCTCGTCGATACGAGTTCGTGGACATGTGGAACGCAATATTCGGAGTTCGTATGATTAAGTTATGAATATTTTAAAATTGGGTTTTTTCTATAAATAGAGAAATTTTCCAAATTCTTTCATTAAGGACGAAACCTTTCCCTTTTTGCTAAATAGTCCCTCCGGTTCTCTCTCTCTCTCGATCGAAAACCCTCAGACCCGGAACTATTCGACCGACCCGACCCGGACCCATCTCCGGCCTCCGGCGTCCTCCGGCTACGACCCGGCCCTCCTTGTGATCGCCGCAAGCCGCCCAGTCGCCTGGTGCCACTGCCTTGCACCGCCGTTGCCCCCAAACCTGGATCGAAGCGACCCCAGGCGAAGTAACCGACCCGACCGGATCTCATCGACGCCGGCGTTGCACGGGCCGATCCTCCCCATTTTTGTGATCTCCTCCTTCCCCTGATCATCCTCATATCCTCCTTGCTTGACGATTTGGAGTGTGGAGTGAAAGATCACGAGTTGAAGATTTCGACGTCCCTGATTCAATCTGGAATCTGATCAGACGCACGAGATTAATCCAACTTCAACGCTTGATCTAGGACGATCTAGGCCAAACCAGACTTAGCTCCAGGTATGGAAGTCGATCACCCTTTCATTTTGAACCAGTTTGTAGTTGGTCACTTTGCCATCGGAGGTGGTTGACTGGCGTTGACCGCCGCGTTGACCGCCCACTGACCACCGCTTGTGGCGGCGCATCAGACCATATTTCGAGTTTTCATTATCTAGGCGATGATCTATGCATCCATACGAGCGTTTTGATATATAACATGGTCATGTTAGAAAAAGTTGATAAATAGTGGATTTACGTTTTGACGTTACTATTTAACGTTTTTACGTTTATCTTCGGTTTACGATCTGTGAAGATCTGACCATCGGTTTTGCTTCAATTTTGGATATGTTGATCGTATGACTGTCCCGGTGACTTTGTGAGGTCACGGGCGAAGATCCGACCGTTGGATCTTCGTATAATTGAGAAATAGTGATTCGGAAGGCGATTCGTGAGAATCCGACCGTCGGATTTTCATATAATTTTATGGAGATGTTTGTTAGAGTGATTCAAGAAGATCTGAGTCTTTATGATAATTTTGGAGGATGATCCTAAGGGCGATCCGTGAGGATCCGACCGTTGGATCATCGTATAATTTCGATCCGACCGTTGGATCATCGTATATGTGTGCTTTTGAGTTGTTGGCTAAGTTAAGATCATTATTGGATTAGGTGATCGATGGATTTATTTGGCGGACGATTCGTGAGATTGTTAATGGAGCTGTTAAGAAGACGCAGCTGGATTAGAGGTGAGTAAACCTCACGTGGTTCATATTACGAACCCAATACAATTAATTGCTTATTTTGTTGCAATCATATGAACTATTGTTGGTATTACTAGACATTCCTGTGTGAATGTCTGTATATATATTATTACGTGAAATAATATGTATTGTTGGAGTTGTGTTGAGTTTATTGTTGAGAAACAATATATTGTGAGAGGTATTGAGTTTATTGTTGAGAAACAATATATTGTGGGAGGTGTTGAGTTTTATTGTTGAGGAACAATAAATTGTTGTGATCTGTGGAGATCACTAGGTCACGAGGTGACCATGGCATCTATTAGTGAATCACGCTCTCGTACCGGGCTGGTGGTTATTAATAGTATTAAATCGTAATCACGTCTGTGGCCGGACGAGTGGTTACGTTCAGTTAGAGCTCTAGTCTGTCTGCCAAATGTGGAGTGACCTTATGAGTGAATTTGAGAGTAACTCATAAGTGTCAATATATATATGGTAACCTTATGAGGGAAATTGAGAGTAACTCATAAGGGTCTATATATATATATGAGTCTGTCTACCAAATGTTGGGAAATCTTATGAGCGAATTTGAGAGTAACTCATAAGTGTCTATATATATATATATATGAGAGTGAGTGATCTTATGAGCTAAATTGAGAGTAACTCATAAGTGTCTATATATATATATGAGAGTGAGAAAGTAACGTGGGTTTGTGGTGGTCTTGTAATTTAATAAATCAACAGTTCTTTCTTGTTTACTCATACTAGCTGTCAAAAGCTTACCGGGTTTTGTGTTGTTGCAACTCCCGGTACACTATTCAAATTGTGTAGCGGGAAATCCTACAGGACAGGAGAACCAGGACGGTGATCGTGCGGTTAGAGCAATTGTTAGAGTTTTACAGCAATTGTAAGTTGTGAGGTGCGTTATGCTCATTTAGAGCTTTACAATATTGCTTGTGAGAGTGAATTGTAATAATGAACTCGAGGTTTCGAGATTTGGAGTTTGTGTACCGTGTGGTGAAGTTATATTGAGAAAAAAAAATTCAGAATGTTTATTTGATTAAGTGGTTTAATTCATGTTTCGGATTTGAATTTATCATTCAAAATTCGGGGCGTGACAGATATGGAAAAGCATAATTCCAAGTTGGATCTTTTTTGCTCCCCAAATAAGGGTAAGAACTTGCCATTATGTAGAAAACTAGACAACTACAAAAAACAAACTAAAATTTATAAACAAATTATTTATATTAAAGTGTTCTCATTATGTTTAAAATTATTATCTTACACTTGTATTCATATTGTAGTTACCTATTGAAACTAATTAAAGAACACATATTGACAATTTAGAAATGAATTTTTATATTTTAAATAGATCTTGTACTAATGTACACTGAACACCGATGTAGTCTAAATGATTAAAAAAGTGAACCAAGATTTCATCCACTCTAAGCTTGCCCACTGCCTTTGTATGTATGGAATATAGGTAGACACTAAATAAGATTAAGATCTTTGATTGTTTCTAACTTTCTACATCCGTTAAATTATCTACTGACTACAATATTTTATTTACTGAGTGATACTAAATAATTTCATAAATAACAAAAACATGATTACTAGACATTTTCATAAATAATAAATCTCATAACAAAGGTACAATTTAAAATATAATCACCTTTTCGTATATATAAATTATGCAACAAACAATTCTAAGTATATATACACTACAACAAAAAGTCTCTTTAGCGACCAAGTTTTTCGCGAGGAATTTATTTTCCTCACTAAATATCACATTTCACGAGGAATAATTAAGTTCCTCACTAAATGCCATTAGGTTTTTTACGAGGAACATATTTTCCTCCCTATATATCACTTTTTACGACGAATATTTCAGTTCATCACTAAAGGTGACCACAATTTGGTCTCTCACATCGTCGTGTTATTAGCGAGGAAATATGAGACTTCAGTGACGAATTTTTTCATCGCAAAAACAACATTCAACGAGGAAATAATGATTTCGTCGTTATTTGTTTGGCGGCAAATTGTTTAGGACCCGCCTAATTTGATGGCGACAAAAATATGGTTTCCTCGCTGAAAATCTATTTTCTACGAGAAACCATTTCCTCGTTAAAAGAAACAATTAGCGATGAAATAAAACTTTCCTAGTTATTAGTTTGGTGGATAATTGAGTAAGGCCCGCCAAATTCATTGGCGACAAAACTATGGGTTTCTCGCTAAAAGTCTATGTTCTACGAGGAACCATTTCCTCGTTAAAAGAAACAATTAGCGAGGAAATAACTCTTTCCTCGTTATTAGTTTGGCGGATAATTCAGTAAAACCCGCTAAATTCATTAGCGACAAAACTATGGTTTTCTCGCTAAAAGTCTATGTTCTATGAGGAACCATTTCCTCGTTAAAAGAAACAATTAGCGAGGAAATAACACTTTCCTCGTTATTAGTTTGGCGGATAATTGAGTAAAACCCGCCAAATTCATTAGTGACAAAACTATGGTTTCCTCGCTAAAAGTCTATATTCAACGAGGAATCATTTCCTCACCAAAAGAAGCAATTAATGAGGAAACAACGCTTTCCTCGTTATTAGTTTGGTAGAAAATTGTGTTAACTTAGCTTAAGGAACAGATTTTCATATTTTGACCACTTTTCAATCGCATACTCACATCTTAACCGTTCAATTTTTAGGTATATATGAGTAGATCAATTTTGCAAATTTTTAGCAAAATTGATGATCGTTAAGGTATCTAAAACTGCAATTTACACAAACGGTTCAGGTTGGACAGATTCCATTTGTTCGTGTAAATTGCAGTTTTGGATGCTTTAACGATCATCAATTTGACTGAAAATTTGTAGAGATGATATACTCATATATACCTAAAAACTGAACGGTTAAGATGTGAATATGTGATCAAAAAGTGATCAAAATATGGAAATCCATTCCTTAAGCTAAGTTAAGAACCTCCTTAGCAGAGCAAGATTCTATATGTGATATGTGATATATATATATATATATATATATATATATATATATATATATATATATATATATTCTCACTCCTCAATTCCTTCCCTCTGATCTTC